>NC_092215.1:2407907-2492012 GCF_043381705.1 Parasteatoda tepidariorum
TAAAAAATCATTTAATATATATATAAGTGCAAAAGAGATTAATAATGAGCTTTTGTATTGAGATATTGAGTATTTTTGCACCAGGTGCCTTGCCATGACACTGTGTGCTGCTTCTTCCATTTTTACGTTAAGTAAAAAATAATAATGAAAATGTATATTTGTTTATAATGCTTATAATAAAATAATTTTCCAATAATTTTTTTTTCATTCAGAAACAAAAGTTGTTAAAAAGTTTGTCCAGAATACATATTTATTTGAACTAATGTTGGCTATAGAATAATTAAATTATTTAAGAATACTGAAATTCTTTAAACGTTTATTATTCTTTGAATGTAAACTTTACTTGTTATTTTAGTTTCAATTACAATGAAAAACTTCAGATTAATAAACATTTTATAATTAAAATTTTGTATCTTAATATAAGTGGTTTTTCTTAGATAATATTTTTTGTTAATTTTTTTTACTTAAAAAAACTGTCATGTACTTAAAGTAAGTTTCAATAGTTAGATGAGAATATATTGAAATGTTTGTCGAATTAACCATTACTATTATTTTTAATTTATAATACATTTAGGTTATTATATATATCTATTATATAACAGTTTAAGTATTTAATTTTATATACATTTTTAAAGTTTAAAAATTATTACCAAAATTTGACTAAGAGACTAAAATATTTTTTCAAAGTTTTTTTCTAATTAAATGAATTTAATTTTACAATAAAATTCATAATTTCTTTTTGTGGAGCATTATTATTTCTGAATTATTTGGATTTAAAATTTTTATTTCAAAAGTACTAATGAATTTAAAATCTTGCTAAATTAAAAAGTTAAAAAATTGATTATTAATTAACTGAATAATTAAAAAAATTAATTATTTCTGTCCTATTATAATGCCTACGTGAAGTGTTTATAAATAACATAAAAAATTTTGTCAATCTTGGTCACTTCTTGTAGTTGTTGTTCATAATTTTAAAATTACTGATACTTTTGGATTCGATATTAAAAGTAGATGTTTCAAAAATGTATTAAAACAAAAGAAACAAAATGGTTAATTTGTAAATAACCACTTAATTCATATGAAAAAGAAATTGTGTAAGCTATATATAAATTTTTGAGATTAAATTAATATTTCTACTTAAATGGAGCACAATTCAACTTAATCGTTAGTTTGTTTTATCGTTATAAACAAGAAATTACTGATCATATTATTAACATATTAGATTAATGAATCGTTTATGTAATTAGCGAATAATGTATTAATGAGTTTTATATTAAGTTTAAAAGACTTTTAGTAATAATTTAATGTACAATTCAGACATTAAGTTACTTCCAACGAATAATAAAATGCCTTCTATATATAAAAATTTATAAGGGTTTTATATATTTGTTGCCTTTAATTTATTTAAAAATTAACCAAAAAAGTTGAGCAATAAAACATAAATCATGCATAAACCACTAAAATATTTTATTGCTTGCATATTTTATGATTTAAAGTTTCCTTTTAACAATGGATTGTTTTAAGAAAACCTAATTAGTATTAAACACATTATTAATCAAATCAGATGCTCGCGCTTAGTGAAAAAATAAAACATAATATTTAAAATAGACATTAATTAAAAAATAAAATGATATATTGCTTTAAATCATCATTATCTGTTTTATTCGAGATAAACTCATTTAAAAAATCATTTATCAAACTTGAGTCTATATGAAAAACGAGACAGATGACACGTTGAAAAATTTTATTATTAATTACTATTGAATCATGAAAACCCTTTAAAATCATTTGCAAATATATTATCACAAAATGATCATATAAAGCATTAAAAATTTATTCTCTCTAACATCGTTAACAGCTCCCGGAAATAAAAAAGAAACTTTCATTTTCCGAAAAAGATACATTGTATTGTTGTAGTAGAAAGACGCGATTTTTCGTCATTGGCGAGATTCCGCCATGTTGCTTTTCATTCGAATCCATTCGATGAAAGCGATTTTGCATTTTTTTACTGTTGTCATCAGTGCTTTCATCCTATTTTATTTCATATTCATATGTTTCTGAATGTCTTGTGATTCAGGATAAATTAATAAAGCATTAAAATATTAACTTACTTGTTGTGATTTGGCGGCAGAATTGCAGGATATACCCATCGCATTCTTTGTGTAGATGTATTCTTGGGCGTACAGGCTGTGCTTTTCATTGGTAGTCGAGCAAGTAGGAAAGCTTTTTGCTGCTATTCGTTGAGAATCGATAATCACGCTTCTTCAGAATTCACCTAAGGGCATTTTCTTTCTTACAATGTTTCTTTTTGAATCTTAGGGAGTGGACATAAGGGTTGAGGGGTCAAAAGCCCGGCTAGATTTTAAACATTTTATAAAGGCTTGTTTTAAAAATCCAAACACGAATTAAAAAGAGAGACGTATATAGTTGTAGATAGCGTTAGATAATTATTTTAAAAAGAAAATCATTTGAATTAAAATTATAAATTTTTATTTGAGTTATACATAAACTAATAATATGGAAAAATTATTTTTTTAAATAAGTTAATTAATTGACATTATTTTCAGAAAAAAAATATAAATGATTTGAAAATGTGCATATATTTTAAATATGCGTGGAAAGAAACAATAGATTCATATATTATCATATTATAATGTATATTTATAATAATAATAGTATAATGAAGAGTATTTAGGCAGTATCTTAATCCAATTATATTTCATTTAGAATATCCGGAAAAAATGTACAACCATTTGAGGAAATACGAAAAAAAAAAAAAAAGAGTTCGTGGGTAATGGATATGTAATAAATTTAAAAAAAAATAATTCCAGGAATGTATGTAAAAAACAACAATTTGTCATTAATTGTTTCATGTCTGGAAGTAACACATTCTAAACTTTTATTTACGAAAAAAAAGCATTTGTGACTTAAATGTAACGTAAATAAAAGCAAAACTATCTGGAAAAATACTGAATGAAAGATATTTTTTCATTTGTTTGATAAAATAGTTATGAAGAACAGTTACAGAGAAAAAATATATAATTTAGACTCCTGATAAGATTTTTAAATATAAAATGTTTTAGTTTAAGTAATAAATAACTCAATTAATTTCAAACATATTTCCTAGTTTTTGATTGTTTCCAAGGAAACTTTGTTTAATTGTTTTTACTTTTTTTAGTTATTTTTCTAATATTTCTAATATTTAATTAGAATAATAAAATTATTTTTTAGAATAGCTGTCTCAGTGAATTTGTTTCATACAATGATGTTTGTGGATTAAAGATGTAAACTATTTTATTAGAACACACTATTTATGCGAAAACTCTTGATGTTCTTTTAGTCTTTTTACGAGTCTTTACGAGTCTTATTAAAAATAAATTGAAAATCATTCCTAAATATTAAACTGCATCATGTTGATCTAGAATAATATTCAAGATTTCGCCTTAGTGGACTAAACGGACGAAAAAGTTTGAATTTTTAATGCGAATTTTTTAAGTTGATGCCAGTTTTCCTTCACCTATAGTTGCTTTTTTGCTAACTAACTTCAGATATTATTTAATAGATGATACACATACAAATACTTTTAAGATACTCAACTAAACCAAGCTAGGATACAGCAAATAAATCATTTTACAAATAACTCCGCTAAACATCCGAGATAGAGACAAGATTACATATGTTTGTCAATATATTTTTAAAATCTTAAATCTGAAAGGAAAAAAAATCATTGAATTTGGTGAAAATCCTTTTCTTATTTTAATTATATTTCAACTTTTTCAGAGTGACTTCCTTTAATATTATTTTTAAGTTTAAGTGCAATTATATAGGAAGAAAGATAAGTTAATTCATTTCTAACAAAAAGTAAGGCAATTAAGGAATAAATTTTATAGAAATAAGCAAAGGAAGAAAAAACGTTTCAATGTATTCATGCTTACTAGTCAGGCAATCCTGATGCTGCTTAGGTAGAGGTTTTGAGTCTCTTGTGCCCATACATGACATGCCAGCACGTTGCTCTACATTAAAAAGGAATTTTAGATAGTAAGAGACCATCGTGATCGGTTTCTTCCTTCCATGAAGAATGATATTTATTTTGTCTACTTTAGAGACTCTAATCTCATTCTCATTCACCTAAATGACCTATAATCAAAAACAAAAATTTTTTCAACTCGTAACTTTCAATAGAAATTGTATATACATAAATTTAAAAAAAATACTTTTCAAAAGTTACTTTATTTAAAATAAATAGAAAGTGGTTCTTATTTTGTTCCCCTCAAAAAATCCAACAAATTGTAATGAGTTATAAAGCAAGTTTATTTTAAAATTAATAAAGGACTATACAAAGAACTGTAGTTATGAATTGAGTAATGACTGAATGCAATATTAAAGCATTTAAACATGAGAATAACTTTGTTTGGGTTTTGTCTCCTGAATACAAAATTTTTATTACATTTTCTTCTCTGTTTGTTTACTCATTCCACAGTCAGTTTTTTTTCCCATTTAATCAAGCAACAAAAAAAAAATTATTTGCTTTAAAGTAAATCATATTTTCGTTAAGAGCTCACAAATTTTGCCATTCTTACTTTTCACCTTCACTTTTTGAATGAAAGCACACTTAGATAACAGAGCATTAAATATCAGAAAAAATATACAAGCCTTATAATTTTTCTTCTCTTGTTGAGAGTCATCTTCAGTCATCACACCCCTAATCAATTTTTTCAGGTATTCCTGAACATCTAAATCAGCTAAAAAATAATCAAAACGGAATAAAATTATTTTTTAGAAGTCAAGCAGAGCTGCCAACTTTCCCAACTAGTTATCAGAAAGCCCAAGTACAATATAGAAATAATTTATTAAATTAAATTTAGAACAATTTTTAGGTGTATATACTGCAGAATTCTGTAGTGTTATATTAATAAAATTATGTGGGAATATAAAATCAAGCAAAAAAAGTAATACTTAGAGGAAGGTACTAAATTAAAAAAAACTTTAACTAGCTCTAATTGCTTTTAACCGCTACAAATTGTTAATGACAGCATTTGAGATTCGAGTTAATATTATTTTGCTTTTTTATGTGAAAATTAGTTTGAGAATCAAAATAACTTGTGCGACGGGTGTAAGATTAAATTTCTTTATTTTTTTGAAAATTAATTGTTCTTCTTCCTATCAAATAATTTTTTTTAAATTATTGTTCTTAGAGTTGTTTAAAGAACAGAAAAAAGTAATTATAAATTAGTTGCAAACCACAAAAATTTCTAACACTTCGTAGCGGAGGGGAAAATAATTTATTTAAAAAATTTAATTGTAGCAATGACGTGTCTTTATCCCACCCGCGTCACTAAAATTGGAACAAAACGCAAATTCCCTTAGAACTTTTTTGTTTTAATTTTAAAAAATAATAATCAGATGTAACCAATAACCATATCCCCTAATACAGCAATAGAGCACAACGAATATTTCTGGAAGACGAGTAATCTCGCCCGTCGCGATCAAAGAATTAAACAGATTACGGAAATTCACAAAAACCGAGACTATAATCTTTGAAATGAAACGAATGTTTAATAGTACAAAATGAAAATTGAGGGAAACCCCTTATTATTTTTAGCTTTCTTTTAAAATCTACGAAAACTAGTTAGAAAATTGCTTGAAACTTTTTAAATTTTTAAAATATTCAAACCAGACATTTTTATTAGTTGCCAAATATGATTCCTTACAAAATTAAGAAAAAAAAACAAATTGAAATTTTTCCAGCGTGTGCGGAGAATAAAGGAACTACTTTAATTACTCATATCGTGCTCAGTTTTAAACAAATTTTTCTCTAAGTTTGAAGCAATAATTTTGTAATTAATTTTGTCAAGCTCAAAATTTTTTATTTAATTTTATTAAATATTTTCAAAGATATAGCAAAGAAAAATAAAATGCAAGACAAAGAAAATTGGTTTTTAATAAAAGTGTCCGTACCTCCATAGATATTTAGGCTAGATTTACGAAATTTCGCATATAATAACAAAAGTAATTTTTACAAGTTACAAATTTATTTCCACATTTTTTGGCATAGGGTGTTCGAAAACACTATTTTCAGTTTGCAATTTACTGTTGGTCCCTCAGACCTCTAAGAGTTTTCAATTTCATAAGTATTATATGTATTGATAAGTATGAGAATTCGCATAACCTATACACTTTATAAAATAATGCTCTAAGTATTTTTTAAGAAAGATCAAAAAATTTGACTAATATGCAATGTACAAGACTATGATTTACAGCTGCGTAATATATACGAAAAATTGCATCTATTTCATCCTTAAATAAATTTTTTTTTTCGTGTCAACAAAATTTTTAGATATAACAAGAGCAAAAAAAAAATAATTATTGATAAAATTACTCTTTAAATAAAGTATTTCATAAAATATCCCCTTCTCCAAAAAAATTAAAAGCTCATTCTCCTGTCTAATTAAACTGTTGTTTTCGATTGCACTTCTATTATTTGCTATTTTATGTACTTGGGAATTCAAGACATAATACGTTTAGCTACAAAGATAACTCTCATTGAAAAAAACTCTCTCTAAAAACTTATTTTTTTCTCTTAGAAAAAAAAATATCCTTCATCTAACTAAACAATTGATAAGAAATGAGCCTTTTTTTGTAATTTTATGTGATTGTTCAATGAAGATATAACAATTTGACTATGAGAGTGAACAACTATGTTTATGTTCGTAGATAAATGACAATAATGAAATAATTTTACTAACATATTGACTCTTTGTTTTTTACAATCAATTCAACTATTATTCCAGACAAGAAGAGCTTAGTAGATAAACCAGGGAAGTGACTGCGGGGAAAGTTGTTTTCGACAATGTCAACCTTCATCTATGAAAAGGTACCCCTCCACAGAATCGAGTTGACATGTGAAGTGAAATGGAATTATATTTTTGTAGCAATAGATACACTACAGTACTCCTCCACCAGATTTACATCTTTGATAGAATTCGATGAACGGATACCACTACAAGTTGATTCATTGCTGTTTTGTGAGAAACCGGGAGAGCTGTATTAAGATCACCGTACTTTCGAGTGCTGATCGTGAGAGCTGTATTAGGTTCACGGTCATGGTCGTTCCTGTGTTGCCATTAACAGTTGAGTGTATACAGGCCGACGATGCGTGTGATTGAAACTGAGTAGCAACAGCGTGAGGAGGACAAGGTCGCAGTCAAAAGGAGCAAGTCAATTGTTCAATGTGGACCGTTCATTGAAGTAGGCGTGTTCAGATCGAAGTAGGAGTTTCTGTCAAGACAGGCATGTTCTCATCACGTCCGAAGGTCACCAATGAGGGGATAGTAGTTATAGACAATGTCAACCGTCATCTTTGAAAAGGTAACCCAACATAGAATTGAGTTGGCATGTCTTATATACTAGTGAAATGTAATTATATTTTTGTAGTGATAGCTACACTACAGTGACGTTTTCAGGGTGGCTTGAAGAAGAAATCAATTGGTGTTCGACCTATTTTCTATATATTTATTTAAGGACGGGCTTACAATTCTTTTATTTGCCACTTCCTAATTTGGAGTAAAAATCACAGAAGGATACTCAAAACTAACGTGGATTAGTTATGTTAAAATCATGTTAAAGTGAAAACAAAAACAATTCTGTTATATTGAACATAGCCTTATTTATGCGACCATTTATCGTATTTTCCGTGATTGATAAATACCCCTGAAAATATTATTTATTTGAGAGGCTCTAAATTCTAAGGGGTTAAATGCATATTTATAAATCACTACAAATATCTACTAATTACTTTTTTATTATTACCCAAGGTTCCGAGTTTCAGAAAAATTAATAAAGAAAGAAAGAAAAACAATAGTGAAAATAGTATATACTTATCGTTCCTTCTTTTGTCAGCAATTATACAACTTGAAATTTAAAGAAGATAAGCATTCAAAGTAAAATTTTATAAATTCAGATTTCTAAAACAATTTAGAAATTAAAAAGGGCAAAGCTCAATCTTCAAATAATTCTTATCACATTTATTTCTTGTGAAGTCAATATCCAGAAACTATGACAACTGCTTAATCATGTTTTAAATCGAACAATTATATTTAACTAATAAAGAGCAAATGGAAATAATCCATATTCGATTTGCAGATTATAGTATTAATAATATGTGTAAATATCATATCTCATAACAAATTTATATTTACTTTACTTGTGCCTTTCTCTACACAATTATAGACATTACATCATTTATGTTTTTATCAATTGCATTATTTACTTATTTTTATATATTTAGTCCTAAATGTTCTATAATATAGCTTTTCATAAATCCTATGTATTTTACAGCAAATCATGCAGTTAGCAACAGGTGAAAATTTTACGAAGTTGTTGCTTTGAACATTGCTGTAAATACTTAATAGATTGATGTAAACTGTGTTAATTTTTGTTACTGACAGTACACAACTCCGCCAGAAACAACAACTTATGAATTTATAAAAGTGTGCTGTTAGTTTCACAGCACAGTATTTTGTGAAATTTACATCAGTTTGCTGTTATGTTCTAAACAGCAACTTTGTTGTAAATTTTGCAACAGTCTGCTGTAATATTCAAAACAGCAACTTCGCTGAAAATTTTATAATCACTGACAGTCGCGGTACCAGCACCTTTTGCTGTAAAGTAGAAGCAATTTTTCTTTACAGTGCAATTGTTAAGTTAATGCTCACAGTCATATAAGTTTCTTATATTATTTTCATCAAAAAGGTAAATTGTTAATTTATATATTTTTAAAAAGACTATAATATATTACGCAAGGCTTAAGTCCTGGATCACGATAAAATAACAGGGCTGCTACGATGGAACAATCAATAAGTGGTATAAATCAATAAGATTTTCAAGGTTACTTAAAAATTAAAACTTAGTTTCCACTTTGCAAAATCATTTCCATAGCTTTCCACACTCACATATATTTCTATTAATTAGCTATCTGGTGTCTATTCTGATGGGCACTTAAAGTCACCAATCTGAAATTTAAAATTTCTGTATCTAAATATTTACTGACTGCGTTTTTTTATTGCTTATTAGTAATTATGTAATAAATTGTACTCTTTGTACTTTGAATGATTTAGTACTTAAATTAGTTTAATTAGAATTTTGAAGTACTAGGACTGTATTGGGTTAAAATATTTTACAGATTATTGCAAACCTGAATGACGATGTGATGCATCAAACTATTAAACGGTTAAGTGGACATTAAAGTTATTCATAAAATAAGTAACATATATACATTTTATCATTTATTATAATTTGCAGTTTAAATAAGAATTTGTAATGCAGCATAAAATAAATTCTATGCTCCATCTTTTGCTTTAAAAGTACTTCAAAAATGCATCACAATAAGACTAATTTTTATGAAACTGTCGAATCGATTATGATAATGTATTTTATCATTACTGAAGATCAAACTTCTCTGCACGTATTTCAACCGCAAACCAAAAGTCAAACAAAATAAAACAAGAAAGAAAAAGTAAAAATTTAAGTAGTTACAGTAATATCAGTGCTATTCATACTAATTTTACATTTCTTAATGGAAAATGCATTTTTGAAAAAAGCTCTAAATTATTGTTGGATGATACACATCACATGATGAACAAATGATTGAATAGGTCACTGGCATTATGACTCATTATGTATTAGGGCGTACCATGATTATATGGAAGCTTCTTTACTGGTTCAACTCAATAAGATTTTCTTCTGGGTCAAAATATCTAACACGGCACTATTAAGAATTTTTGACTGTCTTGTAGGTGGTATCCTCAGAGTCCAGGTGGTCTTGAAAATAACTATTATAGACGAATCATTTGTTGGCCAAATTCTGTTGCAGAGGCTTTCAAATTGTAGGCTGTGCTTGTGAAGGATATATTTAAGAATATCATTTCGTGTCTTGTTAACTGAATGGAGGATCCTGGCGACTGCTTTCAAATGATATATTTCGTTGTACTTGATGGTTTTTTTCTTTCTCTTGTCTTGATCGTGTGAAGGACAAGAGAAGGCGCTAAAATCGGACGATTACAGAGTACAGGACGGAACGAATTTTATGAGTTTTTAATCTCTCGCTCTCGTGTTACACAAATATAGGATGTGAACACCATTAAGTTCAGGAAAAAAATTTTAATGGAGAAACAGATTCTCCTTAACAATGAAATATTTTGAATGAGTACTTTTTTGTTCATGCTTGAAAAGTTATTTTATTGAATTTTGCTTCTAAAAAGCAACCAAGCAACCCATGCAGCCTTTTAAAAGCAATCAATATTATTATCTGTTTTTTGAAAGTACGTAGAAAGACATCCTGGACTAATTTCATAATAACCATGATTTGACTGTCCACAGTATTTAAAAGGGTAAAATTGCTGCTTCGTCAGCACTTTTATAATTATTAAATGTTTTCGTTTGATGTTTGAATTAATTACTTGCTGTGGTCTACGAAGTCATAAAGAGGAGGTGAAGTGCAGTCTGAGGAATTTCAGTACCATAAAGGTAAAAGTCTGCCTTGGTTTTGCAGTCTGCTCTATATGTCAGCAGCCCGCTGTAGAATCACGTTTTGGACTGCATAGGTCTTTTCAAGGCGGACTTATGCACTTCTCCCCTTATGGTTCTGGATTTTCTGAGGGTTAACGGTCTAATAGATCTTGTCTGACTTCGTCACAAAGTTGGAGGATAAGCCTGCACAACTTGCTGCGGTGGATATTTTTATTCAAGTACTCACGTGTTTTAAGTCAAGTGCTCACATTCTATTTCATAACTGTTGTGACTTTGCAACAGTTACTCATGATTGTTAGGTCAAGTTCAACCCATCTAAAGCCAGCTCATTCTATGCACATTCTGAAAATGACGCTATAAGTCAATATGGTTAAAAGCTACAGTTTTGTGAAAATGTAAAGCATTTGTGGTCTAATTATTTAATTTTTAAAAGCTTACTCAAATGTGGCAATATTTGGGCTCATGAAAACTTGTGAATCCTGAGAATAAGTGAACGATCTAGGTAGTAGAATGTTGCCAAAATTATCACTTTTTTTTGAAAAAAAGTTTAATAACTTTTTAATATTTATTTTATTTCACCGTTCTAAAGTGCAGATAATTCTTCATGAAAAGATGATATAAATAGTATAAAATTATAGCTTTGAAGTAATAGCAAAGCAAATATAGTAAAGAAATTAATCTGTAGGTTTTTATTTTCCTGCGCAAGGGAATTTCGAAAAACCATGCTAAACCAAGAATTAAAAATTGAAGCATTAATTTAAATAGTTCGTTAGTGCGTCTCGCAAATTTAGGATATAAACACCCTTAATCCGAATAAACAACTGAATGGAAAAATAGATTCTTTTTATCAATGGAAAGATTTGAATATTTATCTGTGCTTGAAATATTATTTTATTGAATATTTTTTAAAACAACCCATAGTTTAATAAATATTATTGTATGTTATAGGGAAAGCACACACAATAATATCCTACATTAATTCCGCCGAACTTGGCGCTCCTTTATCCTACAAAAACTTAGGTGCATTACCTATCCGAATATAGTGTTTAAAAACCCTCAAAATAGTGGAAATTATTACTTTATTCTAAGTTAGAACAGAATCAAGCGTTCTTACATACTTTAAAGGGTGCAGTTAGATCTTAATACCAGTAATTGATGAAGCTCGTATCAATCCTAGACGTTTTTTCGTTTGTTTTTTTTGTTTTTTTTTACTACCTTTAAGGGTAACAGCTCGTTTGTAAGGAAATTTATGTTTTTCAGAACTCCGAAAATTTAGTGAATAATTATTCTATATTTAAACTATCTAACGATGTTTTTCGAAGCTCGGTTTCCAATGAAAATAAAAAAGCCATAGTTTAAGTGCCTTGCACTTAACCAATGCGGTGATTTTAAATTGTATATATTATCTTACCGTGAAGAATTATCAGGCTCTAGAACAGACAAACAACTTAAATATTTTAAAAGTTGTTAAGCATTTTTAAAAATCGCCAATCTGGTGACATTTTCCCACCTAGATGAAAGTTATCAAAATCACTGCCTCATTCTCAGTTTTTGCAAATTTTTATGAGCCCAAGTAATGCAGCATTGGATTAAGTTTTTTAATATTAAAAAAGTAGACTACAAACACTTTTCATTTTCAGAAAACTGTGGGTTTTCTCCATATTGACGTTTTGCACCATTTTTAAAATAAGCGTATACAGCTCCAGCTTTAGATAGGCAATACTTGATCAAATAGTCATGAGTAAAAGCTGTAAACTCCCAACAGTTTTAAAAATTGCATATTATTCACGAAAAGTATCATTTCATATTACAAGGGAGCCTTCAGCAAACAGCCTTAGCTAAGTTCTTGTATGAAATGATGATAGGACATGTTTAATACGATGCATTTTAACAAATTTCTTCTTAAGTTAATGATTCCTATTTTATAGTGCATTGCAAAAACAATTTTATTGACTCTCATCTGTATCATATCTTATAGTAATGATAAATTTTAATTTTACTGACTAACAAAGACGGTGGTGACTACTTTATCCGCCAAGTAGTGCAAAAGAACATTCTTGGTGCTTCACTACACTAGGAACTATCCTTTGGCTCTTGGAGTAGTGGGACTCCACTTTTGTAAAGTAGTTGCCCCATTTTTGGCTAAAATTTTTCAAAGAGTACACTGTAAAAAAAGAAAAAAAAAGATGGTGGTAACTACTTCACACCAAAGCAATCTTTCACTTAGTTATCATACTTAAATATTTTATCCGTTTTTACGTAAACAACTTCTTAAAAGGTTGATTCTATTAAACAAAAAAGTAAAAGTTCATGGCACAAGTAATTTGCATTGGATGTTCATAGCATAAAAGTTCACAGCACAAGTGTTTATGCATTAGATGTTTTTTTATTCATTTAATTACTTATTCATTTAATGGTAAGTATTATTATTTTGGCACAAGTGAGATAGTGTTGTTCACAATTATATATCAATGCCTAAATGGGAGAAGTAATAATAATAATATAATGGGGTGTAATAATAATGATATTAATAATCTAAATAAAGTTTGGGGGTGAACTTGCTATTTCTCCTGTACAATGATAGCTAGGTTAGTCAATTCTTAAATTATGATTAGTCAATGCCAGTTCTTAAAATTACTGTATTGGCTTATGAGGAATAAAGGAATGAGATCATTTTGCGAATTATGGAAACTTAATTTTATTTCTTTAATCTTTTTTAGTTACATTGAGAAAATAAAAGTATGGTTGACACTACTAAAATATGGTGAATATTACCATGTTAATGGTTTTATAGCAACACCGAAAAGCTTAGTAATTTTTATTGAAACACTTTGGTGATAATTTTGGTAAAATGAACTATAAAATAGGGTTCTTTAGTGTATGATAAAATTTGGTAAATGTAGTAGAGTTTGGTAATTTTATCATGATACCTTAGAGAATAGCATAAAAACCTTTGTTCGGTTAAAATTATTTTTCTGTTTTGTATTTTTTACTAAATGTGTGGTAATTTGGAAGACTAATTTTGAAGACCAACATTTTTGGTAAAACGTTACCATATGAATTATTAAATGATTGATTTAATGTCTAAAAATGTTATTACCATACAGTACTGTAATTTTACCAATTTTTTTTTCTCCGCGTAACTTCCCACCGTAAGGAATTAACTGATTTGAGGAAAGTTTTTTTTTTCTCACCCATAAAACATTTTCAAATTAAAATTCATGAAATTAAAAACTGCTTGAGTTTTAGTTAATTTACGAGACATTTGGATGCAAATAAACAAATTTAAATCCTAAATTGTTAGGAGTTCAAGACGACGACGAGTTATATATATATATATATATNTATATATATATATATATATATAGATAGATAGATAGATAGATAGATAGATAGATACATAGTGTTTTTTAATTTAGAAGGCATTTGTAAATTTTTCTAAATAATATCAATGCATTTGGGATCTTTGATACAAGAAAGTTTGAATTATCCATATGAGATTAATTTAAAGCCACTACCACTAGAAAGCTACCACTAAGAAAACTTTTAGGCTGAATTGCCAACTATGCCAATTAAAAGTGAATGAATGAGTCAATCTTTATTAGAGGAGGCATTTTTCTCTAATTTTTATAAAATTTTGAAAAATATGAACTAAAAATATTATTGTCGTAAATTGTTGTTATAAATAAATAATGTTTCATAACTGTTATTTAAAATAAATTATAATTTCATTTATTTAAAATTAATTTTAGAAAAAAATATTCAAAATTCTTAAAAAGGGTTTATTTATTAATCTTTAAAACATTTCATGCATTAAAAATGCATTGCTAACAAATTATCAAATCAAAAGTATACTAAGTTGTAATATTGTTTATACGTATTTATGTCACTATAGATTTAAATAATAAGAAAGGATTTTAAATAATATATTTTGCTGAAACTGTAAAGATAAAAATAAAATGCTGAAAGAGTTGGCAGTGATGCAATTTGCTTAAATAATATGGAATTCGGAACCCAGAGTTCTACACTGTGAAAAATTCCGGATCAAATTACGGTTTAAAGTACCGGCACTTTGCATGCATCATCCGTAAAATTCCTTTTTACCGTAAAATCCATTTTAACCATAAAATACATTTTCACCGTAAAATAGTATACAGTAATTTTTACAGTAATATTGATTTAATTTGAGTGATCCTTGGCTTTTATGGTAATTATTTCTGTAAAAATTACAATATATCAGATTTTTTTTCCTTAGCATGTTCTGGTAAAAAGGGATTTTACTGTAAAAACAACTTTCTAACTTAATTTTATCCGAAATTTCTAAGCGCGCAAAGAATTACTAAACATGACTATCAGTACAAAGCAAATCATTGACTTTTTTTTCATCTTTAAATTTAATGTTATGGTTTACGTAAGAGACAACGAGCAAAGGCACTCTTCCCATCTCCACACTTTTTTTATTCTACCTTTTTCGCTAACACATATTTCATAATGTAAAATGTTTATTTCTTTACTTATCTTATGCAAACTAAGAATTAGTTTTTTAAAAAACTATAATCTGCTGGATTGCAACAATTTTGAATGATGATTCCATTCAGTCTCCTAGATGATTTAAATAGAGCCATCTGCAAAAGGCTTAATTTGCAGCTGATCTCAATTGCATTAAGTGCATCTGTATATTCTCAACAATAACTCGTCAAGCAATTAAGGAATAATTATTAAAATTTGCTTAGTGTGAGAGCCACATTAACGGAAATAATTTCTGAGTAGAATAAAAGCAGAAGATAGTACGTGCAGAAATAAAAATGTCTAAAACTCCCATTAGTATTTACATGTTCACTAACTATTACCGTACTTCCGTAAGTACTATCACTAACTAAGTTATTTAACTTTAATAAGTTCCTTTTAAAAGAATATTAAATATGAATACAACTAATATGATGAATAAAATTAAGCACAACCTACTGATTTCAAATCAAGTATTTTCTATTAAAGTTCTGACAACATGCGCGTTTAAAAAATCTTAACTCCATACTTTGCAAAAAATTCTGGATCAAATAACGGTAAAAAAATACCGGCACTCGGAGTACCGTTACTTTTTATCGTAAAATCCATTTTCCGGAACATATTATGGAATAAAAAAAAATCTGATTTACCGCAATTATTACAGTAATAATTTCCGTAAAATCATTGAATCACTATAATTAAATAAATATTACGATCTTACGGTAAAAATGGATTTTACAGTTAGGTAGATTTTACAGATGATGAATCCAACGGGCCGATATTTTATATTCGGATTTTTTTACAGTGTAAGCTACATTTTTAAAATTTTCACTTTTGAGTTCAGTACTGCATTTGTTTTGAATAAACATTATAACAATGAGTCAATCGGACAATAAGACATTTCTAAATATAGCTATTAATACTTTTAAATGCTCTATTCCTCGCTCATTTCGAAGTGTAACATATTTAACTTTTCAATAAAGGAGAAATTGTAATTTTAATAAACTGGTATCTTATATTCAAACTTATAAATAATTTAATGAAGCAAACTGCAAGATTTTTCTTATTTCTCTTTATAAAGTGGAGTACTCCCAAATGGATCATGGAAATTAAGGCTTCAGAATTTCGAAGTCCCCGACTCGTGATAGTGACAATGAGATCTATAGAGAACCGTGGTGGCTTAGAGCGTTTGCCTTCTAATGAGGTGAACCGGGTTCGAATCCCAGCCGTGGGTGGTCGATACAAATTCCGCAACCGGCTCGCTCCGACTACAATGCTGACGAAACTATCCTCAGTAGTAGACGGATCATGGGTTAAAGTCTCCTTGCCGTCAGGCTTACCGTGGGAGGTTTTCGTGGTTTTCCATTCAATGTAGCGTAAATACGGGTTAGTTCTATCAAAAAGTCCTTCACGAATTCAAATTTCTCATAATATTTGATCCAGGAGTTCCCCTGTCTTCTGAATTGGGTTAAAAACTTTAAGGCTGAGGAGTTGAACAGTAGCAGTCGTAAACTCAAAAACTGGGTCAATTGCTAGACGACGGTTATAAAATAAGATAACACGAGGTCAGTAGGAGCCGTGGTGGCTCAGGGACTAGAGCGCTCGCCTCCCAATGAGATAACTTGGGTTCAAACTCCAGTGATGGCTGGTCAATACAAATTCCACACCCGGCTCGTAAAGATCACAGTGCAGACATTAGCATTGGTTGACGGATCATGGGTTAGAGTCCCCTTGCCTTCTGGCTAACCGTGGGGCATTTTCGTGATTTTCCTAACAATGTAACGCAAATGCGATTAGTTTCATTAAAAAGTCCTCCGAGAAGTCAAATTTCCTCCAATGCTTGACCCAAGAGTTCCCTTGTCTTCTGGATTGGGTTCAAAATTACAAGGCTCCGGAGTTGAACATTGGTAACCATATACTCAGAATTGGGTCGACTGGTCGACTCAGGTTATAAAAAATAAAAAGGTCAGTTGTGAGCACCGACTGCCTTTTCTTATGAGACCAGCTGGCACCACTCATTAATTTGAAGTTGAGTTGCCACGAGCGATATACATTGTGAAGACAGAGCCCAAGTTCTTAGCATTGACAGCAATGCCCCGAGACATGCTGTTTTTTTTTTATAGTGTGTACTTTTCAAATAAATTTAATCCAAATATTTTTAACGAGGAGATTTAGTTTCTATTATTTTAAATACATTTAAAGTGTGTCATACGAGTCCCTCTATTTCTACTTAATGACTATTTGAATATTCTAAGATAAGATATTTATTTGAAATACCACATAATAAAAATTTAAATTGTGTTACACATTTCTTTGCTAACACGGATAAAGTTAGCAAATAAATATGTGATGATTTTTAAAATTTTATTAAAAAGTAGTAATTAAATTCCATCTATCTTTAATCAAATATTAACTAACTTTAATCTAGATTAATCTTTATTTTTACGGAATAAGTGTATGAAAAATGTCCCCTTTTCGTTTGATGATAAATTCCAAGAATCATTTCAGTCAAGTGATTTATCTCTCTCGGTGATATATTTTTCTCCAGGTTCAAGTATAGGACACCACATAAAAAAATCAGTTAAAGGCAAAATTTATCTGTTATCCCATAATCGTTTAGCAGTATGGACATTATTCATGATTTTATAGGGTATTTTGATTTATCAGTTTTTATTTAGGTATACATGAAAATTACTAATATTATTTTTTAAAAAAATATTTTGATTTATAGATATATTTTTATCGTGGTATAGTAAAGATTAAATGTAGATAATTTATGACATTTATGAAATTCAATTTTAAGTAATAAAAATTTTATTACTTTTTTTCTTATTCATCAAACAATTCAATAATTCGTTCCGCAGAAACACTGAAATATTTTTGAAATGGTGAATAATTAATCTGTTACTTTTGTTGAACTCAAATCGTTTCTTTCTTGAAATACTTGGTACATTCCTAAATTTTGGTGAGTATTTCAGTTTATATATATATATATATATATATATATATATTGAGGTATAAGTTGTTACGAAAAGTTAATATAAAGATATGTGAAAAATTTTAGATTAATATTGCAAATAGTTTGTAAGATATTAAGAGCGCAATCTCAAAAAATCACATTTGAGAAATATCAAGTTTAAGACAAAAATAGCTGACAAAATATGAAAATTAATATTATATAACTCCAGATGGGATAACTGTTTATGGGGAATAATTATAGAAATATTTTGAGTATTGAGAAAAACATGGTTGAAAATGGTGGCATAGCATAAATGTTTTTTAAAAAATCGAATACTTTAAAAGCGAAAGGTCATTTCCTCACAGAAATAAGCAAAGAAAACTCAATATTATTTCCATCTTTGCAAGAAAAAGCTCGTTTATACAATCTTAAACAACAACTTAAGTAATTTAACAGAGATTTTTTTTTGTCTCCAACATTTTTGCAAAGTACCTATATAATGTTACATTTGTCTCAAGAGTNCAAAACAGGCAATTTATGTTTCTCTTTTCTATTTTATATTTTTTCTTAAATAAATATTTATTTATTTTCTAAAATTATTTATGTTCAACTTTTTAAATTATCCAGTATAATATTACCTTGCGCACATCCATTTCGGGCCCATCCTTGGTAACTAACAAATCAATGCACAGCATAACAAATCACTTCAGCAATGCAGTAAAAACAGCACTTTAAATTCCTCTAGTTACACTCAATTTGCGCTTTTGTTTTCATATTTTGTAATCTGGCAATCTTGTTGCAAAGAAAAAAATAAATAAAAATTTCAGTTTTTTTTTTTATTTTTTATAAATCAGTTGTTTGTTATTTTTCTTTCCTTATTATTTCCCCCCTCCCCTTTTTCATATGTCCATAATTTTCCTTTGTTTTATCTTCATTTTTAACTTATATATATATATATATATATAGATGGTGTCGTAGATATATGGTGTTTTATTAATTGATAGGTAAAAATTGAAATGGAATAAACACGCAGTTGTACTAGACAAAGAATTTATTACAGGGCAGAAAAAAAAACTACTGTAAAGTCATATTATCACACTTTTTTTTAATTTTTTCACACTTGTACTAAAGACACATGAAATAAAACATTAAATAATGATATACAACTTTATATTCTACATGTGAAATGATATCAACATGAATAATTATTTTCATGCCGAGATTCCAGGTTGATTTCTTGTCTACTTGCAGCTAAATGAGAACATCAGAAATCCTAAGCACGCAGCGTAACTCACAATGCGCTGAAAGGAACATTTGGGTAAAAAATATCATTTACATAAGAGGAAAATCTCATTACAGCGAACTAAGCAAATTTAAACTTCCATAAATTTTATACATTTGTTTTTCAAATTTTCACCGAGTTTATATAATTTTACTTATTTTTTACGTAGTCCAATTTGCATTTTCAAAAATTAATTTTTTTATGAAATTTTTGTAATAAAACTCTTTTAAAATCAGATAATCTGATAAAATAAAATTGTATATTGAAAAAATTATTACCTATGTAGAAATTTAGCTTCTTAACCCTTTGACGTAGAATTTTTATCAAACCTTTTTATTAAAAATTTTTTCATTATTTTGTATTAATAAAGGTCAAATGAAGGAAAAATATTATATTTAGCAATTCAATAATTCATGGTTATGAAATACAATATGAAACGCCATTGTTTTTTCTGCGTTAAAGGTAAAATCTGCCAAAGAGGGCTCACTTCAAAATAATAAATTTTCAAATTTGCATTTATTTAGTTCTAAGAGAAACAGTTATTCGTCATTGAAATTTCCTTAATTAAAAAAAAATCAATTATTGGAAAATTTTTGAATATTAATGAAATTTTTTTAGTAACAACTCTTTGGATTTTATGTTTTAGGACAGACATAATTCTGATAATCTAATAGATTTTTTAGTAACTTTTAAATTTTTTTTTTATGTAATTAAAAAATACCTAGATATATTTTTACTTGTAATTAGAGAATCAGAAAAAAAAATATATATATATATAAAAGACGACAGTGTCCCATCTGCGTCAAAGGGCTAATAAATACTTTTAGATAAATTTTAATTTATTGCATGTGCTTCACTGCAATTGTTGCATCATTTTTCTCAAATGAAGTGTTTTTTTAGTGTATTTACATTATGAGCTTATTTATTAACTAGTTATTAATAAACTTAAAATAAAGTCTAATGAATTTTTTGACGTATTGAAGGTATAAAAATACGTATTTTGTGGTGAAGTAAAATTTGTATCTTAGACAAAAAAATGCATCTTCTTATATTGCAACAAAGAAATTAAAACACAACTTTACATAATAATTTTGTAATTTATAATCACATTTATATGTATTTTTAAAACTATTAATATGACATATGGAAACAAAGAATACTTTATAGTAAAACTGTATTTCAATTAGCAGAAATCAGAATGAAAATAAAAAAGAACACCGGATTTACAATATTTATTTATAATCAGTCGATTGCACTCACCAAAGCAAAAATGTAACCTTCCAGTGTAAATGGTTTGCAGTGTATTATCTGCTAAGTTAGTAATGATAACCTGTTGTTTGGATTGTTCATTAAAAGAATAGCTCAAGGGACACCTCATCTAAGCATTCGAAACACGTGTGCTTAAATGGTAATTTTTATGTAGAATGACTATTCTTCTTATGTTCATGTCAATTTCTCTAATTAATTTAATAACTGAAAATTTTGAATAGAATGAAAAACTGAAAGATTTTTGAAAGCTTTAAATAAATTTTAAATGAGGCTAACTTTATTACTCAGCAGTTGTATATATTTAAATACTTAAGCAGACAATTAACTGAGCAAAATATCTCTTTTAATTTCAGATTTTTTCTTCTGATTTTTAAATATCCAAAACACCGTAGATTTTAGATTAAACCAGAAGAACCTAACAAAATCTAGTACACTGTAAAAAATTCCAGGTCAAATTACGATATAAAATACCGGCACATCATCCGTAAAATCCATTTTACCGTAACATCCATTTTTACCGTAAAATATTATACCATAATATACTATACCATAATAATTACAGTATGATTTATGATTTGGAGTGGATATTTCGGTAATTATTACTGTGAAAATTACGTTTCATCAGATTTTTATTCCGTAATATGATCCGGAATTGTTTACTGCGTGGCATATTGGAAAATCTAGCATTTCCAATTTTTTTTATTGCAGGTTTTTAAACAACAAAGCAGCACTTTTTCACGCAGCTAGATTTCCAGTTATTTTTAAACGTAAAATTAAAAAAGAAAAAATTTCAGAAACTCTCTCAATTTCAGTATTTTTTTAAAAAATATATACAAAAACCATGGAAATTTTTATTAATTCACTTGAACCAGGCAAAATCTAGTTAGTGTAATCTAGAAAATTAAGCTGCTTAGTAAATTGTATATATTAGAAAATTTTCATTGCTTGTTTTAAAACAACAAAACCCCACTTTTTTCTTCTAAAAGTAAATGTTCAGCAAATTCAGCAACTTAACTTAGAAAGTACTCTATTCAACTATAGGAATCCGCAGGTGTTACGTCAACCATTGAAAAAGTGGCCAACCCTCCCGTTGACAGGGGCGTTTCGAAACGCAAAGAAGGTGACTTCACCTGGACAGAAATGAAGAAAAGGGGGAATCTGTTGTGGTTTCTTTGATAAATAAAAGAAAAGGAATACATTGAATGGGAAGATGATAGACGACAACTTGCGTCAGATAACATAAGATGGGCACAGTGGGAAATTGCCAAAGGCTTTTGAACATCTGCATCAATTATATTGTGTTGTACTTTAAATCTTTACTATGTTACTCTTAGGTATAAGTAATTAAATCTTGAAAAAAAAAGAAGAAAAAAAAGGAAATATAAAAACCCAAGAAGAGAGCAATATATTTAAATTTTATGTTGTCAAATTTCAACCAATATACTTAAAATTTATCTCAATGAACAAAAAGAATAGTTTTTTTTTTAATATTAATAATTTTGAACTCTTGAATAACTTATAATAACAACTTAACTAAGTTGAAAAATGTTACCATGCACTGAAAAAATTCTTGATCAATATGCTGCATAAAGTGCAGGTACATTTTATCGTAAAATCCATTTTTACTGTAAAATTTTATACTTCACTATTTACAGTTATATTTATTTAATTACAGAGATTCGGTGATTTTATAGTAAATATTACTGCATGTAGATTTCACTGTATACCAGATTTTTTGTTCGGTTAAATTTTGCTGAAAAAATGAATTTTACGGTAAAATGTAACGACACCTTGAGTCCCAGTACTTTATAGCTTTACTTTTACAGTCCCAGTACTTTCTAGTTGGATCCAAAAAATATTTTTACAGTTTGGGCACATATAATTTATTTCAGTATAAAGAAACTGGTATTTTTTACTTATAATTTATTATTTAATTAATTATGAAACGATGATAAATGACCATATACAAAAAGTCCCTAATTTTTTTTTAAAAATATTTTTTAGAAAATTCCGATAAAATTTGCATTTTAATTTTCAAAACTTAAAAAACCTATACAAATGGTATCAGCGATACTTAAATTTATCTCAGAGAAAAAAAAACTTTTTTTAATAATAGCAACTTACTTAATTGATTATAAAATGATAATAAAAGCAAATACAAGGAAACCTTTAAAAAAAAAAGCATTAAAAAAAAAAGCATTAAAAAATTGCTTTTTTGTGAAATATACTTCGCATATTTTCTGCATTCTCTTGAGATATATATTACTTAAAGATAATGAAATGCATTGTATTTTGATCAAAATATGTACATTATACCTTTAATGTAAGTGAAAATAAGTATTTTAAAATTGAAAATAAAACTACATACACAGTAGGAAATAAATGTACACGATATTAATAATTCAATGATATGTCTTTATAGCATTTGAAAAATAGCGCAAGAAAAATGATTTATAATGTGATAAGAAAATAAAAATATTAATGATGATATGTTTTGCGCTACTGATCTTTAACAGTTTTACTGTTAAATATTTGACATAAGAGCTGCATCTACATAAAAGCTGCAGACTGGAAATTTGTTTCTGAAAAGAAAGGAAAGAAAGAAAAAGGAAATGTAAGTACTTATAAACGTGAGTTACATATGGTAGTTAACCAAATACCGAAAAACTGATGCGAAATCCACAAAAACTAAACTTTTATCAAATAAATCCTGATTATACAAAAAATTCTTCATTAAAAAATTTTAAAAATTCTTAAAATTATGCACTCTTTATCTTTAATTATGTGCTGCTTATCTTTTCTCTTATTTTTCCCTAACCACTTTTATTAAATTTATAGAAAATTGAAAAAAAAAAATCCAACAGAAAAATGTATTCATAACTATTTTTTGGCGAGCGTTTCGTTTCAAAATGTTTTTATTGTTATGCATAACAAAAAATACACTACTGTTTAAAAATACAGTACTATGAATCATAAATGTAGTAAAAATATCAGTGTGATATAATACTGTAAGAATGTACCTCATATGTTTACATAAAGTTTGGTGTGCATAAATTTTTCAGTGAACTAAAAATAAATAAATGTATAAACCGTAAGACCTTCACACTCTTGTAAATGTACTCAAACTCTGTAGGAAAAAAGTGTATGTTTATTTAGAGTGCATTTTAGTAACCAATTTCATAGTAAAAATTTTTGTTCGAACCGGATAACGGGTCGTATCCTTAGAACTTGGTAGAAAAAACTGGTAAGTGACATTTTCCGGGGTATTTATTAATCCGGGAAAATAAAGTGGTCGCATCAATTTGGGGCACGCTTAATGTAACAAAGTTCTTTTGCTTTCCTTTAATTTGAATATAACTAATCCACATTAGTTTGATTTTTCAGCTTGCATGACTCTTATTTTAAATTAAGTAGTGGTAAATGAAAAAAAGGCAAATAATTATTAGCCCCGTCTTAGCCTATCATAAACTAGCTCTTCTTACCCTGATTATAGCCACTCTTAAAATGTCACTCATTTGATTCTTCTACTAAGTTCTTCAAATAAGATAGGCCACCTCATAGAAAATACAAAATAAATAAAGTAAAATTTAAAAAATTACAGTTACATGAAAGATCTTGATATTAACCCTTTATAGCAAAATTTTTATACTTCTTCATACTTTTTTATTTCATACTTTTTCATTATTTTGTATTAATTAAGGTCAAAATACAAGAAAAATATTATATTTAGCATTTTAATAATATAGGGTTATAAAATACAGGATGATACACTGGTGTCTTTTTTTGCACTATAGGTAAAATCTTCCATGCACGACATCCAAACAATAATTTTTAAAATTTACGCTTTGTTGCAGTTATTTAGATCTAAGTGAAATAGTTATTCATTATTAAAATTTCTTTGATTCGCGAAATCAAGTATTGATAAATATTTGAATATGAGTGAAAAAATAAAGTTCCCCCTACTTTTCTATCACACTGTCTTCACAATAAAAAAAAATTACCAAAACATATTTTTGGTTGTAATTAGAGCGTCTGAAAAAAATAGAAAAGAAAATCTGTACAAAAGGGACACCCACCTACATCAAAGAGTTAAGCAGATTTGTTATAAAACAGTATTAAATTTTAATCAAATTATAAGTAATCTGTTTACAACATATGCAAGGTATTTTACTTTTTCCAACCTGCAGCTTTGTAGTTGATTTAAATGCGACGAAAAACTCGACTTTTAACAAAAAATGAATATATAATGAGTGCTTTACTAAAATATTGATTTACTTAGACACATACAGTTATTTGAAATCCTTTTTCCAACCTTTAAACTAACTCGGAAAAGGAGTAAAAAATTCGGATACGAAAGGTTCACTTTCTACACCCTACCATGCAGGGTGTCAGGGGAAATTGGACATTCTCACCTTTTAGGGAGTGCTGAGGGGTTGCGTCAATCTGACAATTCAGTTTCATTGTAACTGGGCCAAAGGATGTAACTTATTGTCCTTTTCTTCCAGGTACAGTGAAATAGATAACTCTAGGAATCCTTTGTGAGAATCTGAAAAGGACTGTTGCATACTAAGATGAAAGGAGAAAGAAAAGCATTCACTATTCGTTATGGATATACATTTTAATTCTTTGCTTTTTAAACGTCTGTTTAAATTTGACTTTAGCATGTCAAGCATAGAAAGCTTAGGTTTCCTTCTACCTGGGAAAAATTTATAAGAAAAAAGAAAATTTTTAAGAGCCAACTTGATGATTGATTGACTTCTGATGAAATTGAACTTCTGTGACCACAGATTTTCTGGAAATATTTCGAAGGTCTAGAATTTTCTCCTTATTCTATTATGCGTTTTTTTAGAAACGAGAAAAATTTAAATTGCATGAGTATTTCTCACGAGAAAGTATAAAAGAAGAAGGAATAAAAAAGAGCTCAAAATCGGAAGAACATGTTAAATTAATCATACACTTTGTGTATGTATTTTTAATAATCTAAAGTTTCGATGATGATGTCACGAAAACTTCAAAATGCATTATTTTATTTTTTTATTTTTTTAATAATATAAATATATTTCAAAAATTGAATGCATGGTGAGAAAAATAATAGTTTATATACTAATTTTCATTATACAATAGTCATAATGTAGAAGATAAATAATTAACTAAATTTTTTTTAATTATTTTCTAAAAATATAAGTATGAAAGAGCTACATTTCAGTTTTCCATTTATAAATGAACTGCTCTTATTGTTTTTAAATTTTCTGAGATTAATAAAATAATTTTTAAAAGTATTAGATTTTAGTATATTTGGTCTATCACTGTCAGAATTTTCATTCGGTAAAATAACAGGCATCATTTACGGTTTTGAAACCGCTTACAACTAGTATAGTTAAAAAAAAACATGAATACAAAACTATACGGATTTTGCTTCATGGTTTCAAAACTTGAGATTTGTGCTAAGTTTTTTGCTAGGTAAAGAGCATTGGAGTTAGGTTGTGGTTGAGTGTTGTTTTATCAAATGAACCTTGGAATGTGATTTATTAATTTATCAGGATGTCAAGAGAAGGAAATTACCTGACTTTTTCGTGTTAAGCAGTTTTATGGTGATACCATCCATGCTTGAATGAGCGTATCATAGTTATAATAGTTCAGGGTCACAAATTGGAGAGTGCAGGACACTGGAGACTCTTCATGTGTTAAATGGAATGTTAGAAATATTGAGGTATCAATGCTTAGACTTGAACCTTTGAGCTGTCGGTCATAAGAGTGACAGATTAGCCCTCTCTGCTATTATATGTGCCCAGTTGCAGGGAACTAAGTAGCTTCATGGGTGGGCCTAGTTGAATTGATTAAATTCTGGTTGCTTAACAGTATTAGGTGAAAGCAGTTAATAAACGACTTTTCTCACAGATCACAGTTTGAATACAATCTTATTTATGGTTACTTGACTGTATTGTTTGAATATGGTAAAAAACAAAAAAAATTAAATAAATTGTTATTTGACCATTTGTTGAGAACTTTCTCACAGAGTATTTTAATATTTGAAAAAAAAATTAAAAGATAATCTAAAATATAAATTTTTAAAATTTTTAATTATGAATCATTCAAAAAAATTCAAAAATTCAAGAAATAAAATTTATGATTTTGCTTGTCTAAATTTTTTTTAATTTAGTAATTTTTTAATCCAAGCACGCAGAAGTAAAATGGTGCATTTGTATCACTGAATAAACAAAATAATATCACTGCAAACCTTTACACTGATAAAAATCAATTATCAATCAGTTCGAACACTAAAATGTGTTTTTTGCTTCAAGAATTTTTGTAATTTACATTCCGAAATTGGTAAAATTAGCTTTTTGAGCGGATATGATATATAGTAAATGAACGCAAACCAGTATTCATAATTTAAATAATATGAGAAGGTACATAGTTTTTATAAATTGAGTACAAAGCAAGCATCAAAGAAAAAGTTGCCAAATCAGAATATTTTTGAGTCTTAAGATATAGTTTAAAGATTACATCCTTCTCAAATGCTTTTAAATTATGAATGCTTTTTGCAGTAAAACGTGCAAAGGACAAATACTTACAAGAACAAATAATCACAACAATACATGTATAACTAAAATCACCGTCAAATCGTTTTTACTACAATATTTACAACACACATATATATTTTTTAAAATAGGAATGAGCAATTAAGTCCATATATGCAATGAAAAAATAATGAATTTACACTATAAATAAGTTATGCTGTTAAAATATTTTTAAAATTTCATAACTTGTACTTAACCAACTCCAATTCATTAAAAAGAAAATGATACTTACATTCCATTTATATTAGTGTTAATATTTAATATAAACCCAAATAAAGGAATACTTTCAATCATGAACATAAATTGCTGAAGGAAAACTTTTTCAAAGCATATATTTAATTTTTTTTTTCTATTGCAATGTGTTTCAAAACTATAAAGATTTCGAACGAAAAACAAAATTTAAACTTAATAATAACAGAAAAAAAACTACCATTAAAATCTTAGAGTAATAAATTAAAGTTTTCTTTAAATAAATATTATTAAAATCATTTAGAGACAGTTAGATAAATTTGCAAAAAAAAATAATAAACCATTGAAATAAATTGAAGGAAAAAAACTAACAAGATAAAAACAAAAACGTAACAATATAAAACGCTCCACCAATATTTGTTTTAAGTTATAAATTGAAAGCACGACACATATAAACACAAAAATATGTCAACCAATTAATGAGTTTCAAATTATGCAGTAATATACACTTCCCAAAAAACGGTGTGTTCTTACTTTAAAAGTATTTCAGATTTCATACGACATTTTTTTGTCGTGACTAAAGCCAGTTTCTCAGAAATTTAGGTTCTCTTCCTTGTAAGATAGCCCAAAAAGTATTATAAGAATTAGTTCAACTTTAATCTTTCTTCATTGCAAATTAGGGCTTTCAATATTCAGCAGAATAAAGTCATTTCTTTAAGCTGTTCAATTGCACATTCTTTTGTTTCAATTGTTATTTATAATACACAATCTTTTTAACAGATATTAACTGAATAACATGACGATGTATGCTCAGTGCATCTACGAAACTGAATGTTGCGAGATGCTATGAGTGACTGCACAAAAAAATTTAAACAGGGTGATTTAAAAAAGATGTGACAATAAATAAAAGAAGTTAAAAATCTTTATCCACATGTTTTTTTATTTAGCTATTTTGATTCAGTTGTTCAGATTTCATAATCCAATCTTTAATTCTAAGTTCATTAATAAATAAATTTATCGAAATAAAGGTGAGTTTCCCTTTAAGATAAATTAAAACCGATATTGCCTATCCAACGAATTTGTATAAGTTTTACAAATTATTATTTTGTTAAACTTCTCAATTTCAAATATTGAAAAATTTCTATTGACAACTTCTGGGCCTTAATTTCTTTGTACTTTATATCAATAAATATTTAAATTTGCTACTTTTATTCTCATTTCTTGCAAGTCACGCATTCAGTGTCAGTACAGATGCATTTCATTTACATATGATATTAACTGAAAATAATAAGAGCAAACAATATTGCAATTGAAATCTGACTTGGCTTACATTTACTGACCAAGTACTGTTTGAATTCAGTGGCTATAGATTGATGAAAAAATCAGAGTGGACCAAAGTTGTTGATGTGCATTCACTGCTGTGGATGTTCACCAAGATGTGTCAGTTCTGGTGGCGTAGGACCCATTGCCAAACCAGCCTCCAGTTTGGCTTTATTTTCTTTTTTCCATTTCATTCGACGATTCTGAAACCAGATTTTAATTTGCCTTTCTGTGAGACAAAGTGCATGCGCTATTTCGATTCGTCGTCTTCTTGTTAAATAACGGTTAAAATGGAACTCCTTTTCCAACTCAAGTGTTTGATATCGGGTATAGGTTTGTCTACCTCTTTTTCGTTCTGAAAAAAAAATAAACGTATATATATATATATATATTACTTGAAAAAACACATTATTATTTGCAAACACAAGATAATTTTTTGCTCATTAAAAAATTTGTTACTTTATTTGAAACTTATGCAGTTTGTTCCATGGACACAAATAGCTGGACCATGATGTGCGTTTTTAGGATTCTTGAAATAAAAAAAAGTGAATTAAATATATGCCTCTTAAGGGACACAAATTAATGTTAAATTAAGTAAAAAAACAAAAACACGATTGAATTCGGCTTATCATTAGTGAGGAAAACTGGATAAAAACTAGTTTGATAACTGAATTAAACTTAGATGTTTTTCTAATAACCACTTTATAACTCCAAACTTCCAAATTTTATAAAAAATAATGTGCTTAAAGAAATGGATGACACTATTCTGAATAAATATGGGATAAATTCTGATGGTCAATTATCGATATATTATTGTAAGTGATATAAGATATTATGGTTTAGTTTGTACGAAATGATAGTTAAACCATATTAAGGTTGTATCAAATCTGTACCGTTCAAGTTAGCCACATTACAGTTTAATATTGAACCGTTTTTTATTGAAAGTATGTAATTTTAAAAAAATATAATTTATCTAAGAAACAGGTCGACATTTTATGTTATTAAGCATATTCAAAAATATATATCAGCTAATTTTTGCACTAGTTAAAACTAACAAATCTGCTATCACGTTTTTTGTTAGTAACTGACAGTTCAATAAACTTGATTAGTTTAAAACTACAAATCAAAAAGTTTTAAACTTTGATTCTGTTAAATCACTTTTGCATTTCTTAAAACATTATCTTAATGATTAAAAATTTTATTAATGAAATATTGATAACACTCGATAGACTTCTAATAAAATAGTTTTAATAAATAGCCTTTAGTAATTCAAATAACTTCAGATTATAATAGCTGAGATTCAAGTTACTACAATCTTACTGCTTGAATAAAAATCTTTAACAAGACAAATTTAGTTATCAAATATTATTTGGAAACAAATTTTGGGCAAACTTTTGCTATTAAACATTTCTTGGAAGTCAGTATTGTCATATACTTGTTTTAAGTAAATTTTCATTCAAAATGTAATATATTTCAGTTTTACATTTTCATATTTTTCAACTTTTATGTAAATCATCTATTTAATGATTTTACGATTAGAATATTTATAACACGTGATTGACTAAGTCATAAAATAGTTATAATAAATAATCGTTTGTTCTTAAAACAAATAAATTAAAACTATGATGGCTAAGTATCAAATTAATACAATTTTACTGTTTAAATGATAATGCATTTGCAAGATAAACCTTAGCAGTCAAATATTCAGAGGAAACAATTTAACCTCAATCAATTTACTGCAACCGTAATGAAGCTATAAATATAGAACAATCGATAGACCCTGAAACAGTTAATGCAACAATAGATTAATCTTTGCGTATCTTACAAATAATTAATTCGAATATCTAGGTGCTTTACGATGTATAATACTACCTTTGAGTTAATGTAATTTTACACTTTATTAAGCTTATTCTCTTCAAATAATTAAACTGATAAACTAAGGGTCATCGGCTGAGTGTGTTAATTCTTCACTAAATGATTCACATTGTTATATTATATATTAAATAAAATTAAAAAGGCTTTGAAAGCTTAAATCTTTCTAAAAATTTTATTATAAATTGATTATTTTTAAGCAATTGCAGCAAATTAATGATAGGATTTTAACTAATTATATATTCGAAACTATTACATATATCAAAATAAATGAAACATAAAATTAAAGAAAAATCTGTAATTAAGTTCATTCAACACATTCTGTAGTTTTACTCTCTGAACGATTTCTGCACTAAAGAAAAAATTATGGTCAAAACTATTAAAATTTTGAAAATTTACCGTGTTTGTGACTCTATGAGAACAAGAAAAACAAAACAAAAAAAAACTCGGTAATTTTTACTGAAGCTCTTCGGTATTGATTTCAGTAAAATGTACAGTAAAATAACGCTTTATAATGTGTGTTAAATTTTGGTAATTGTGATAAAACTTGGTAATTTTATCATGATACCTTAGAATATGGCATAAGAAATTATTTATTCGGCTAATTTTTTTTATTCCCAGACATGTTGTTATTATACAGTACAATGATTTTAATAAAATTTGTTTCCGTGTAATCTTGCACAAATGGATTCTTTTTAGCATCAGTAGCTTATGAACTACGTCTTGGTCGTGTGGCTATCCAAAGCCACCAAGGTATTCGTACTTTATTGCATTCTTTTAAAAGTGTTACATTAAAAACACTGTTTATAAACCACAGATACCAAAAATGCTGCAGGAACTAATTGAACGCACCAGAAGAAAACATTGACAGGATGGTATTACAACAATTGTGGAATGCATTTTTATATTGTCATGTAACAAAAGTCACACATCGTTAATGAAAAAATTGACATATTTTTCATTAATTTCGTATATGATTTACTGTTATGTGTGCAATAATTTTGAAAATATAATTATTTTATTCTAAGTCATTCATTTGCACACATATAATAAATCATTCATCACATATAATAAAGTTATAAAAATGTTCTTCAATAAAACTTACTTTAATAAAACTTATGCAATATATTATTATAAAAACCCATTTTTATATTTTCAATATACATTTATGTAGGTAAAAGGAATTTTTATCAATATTGATTAAAATCGAATTGAATTTTAAGTTGAATACACGAAATTAAATTACTTTCCTAAAAATAATTAATTCAACAATAGTTTATGTCTTTGATCCTAAATATAATAAAATTTGAAAGCAAAAATTTCCGCAAATGCTCAAAATTATTTATGAATTTCGAAATATAATAAATTCATTTCCACAATCAGAGCTTGTGTCATAAATAGTTATAATTTATGCGACATAATGTATATTTTCATCTATTAAAAGATATATACATACATAAAATCCTCAGATCTACAAAAGTAAGCTAAGCATTTTGTGAAAACGCCTTGTTACACCAGAAATTTTCATAAATATAATAGGCCAGTGAATTTTGTCTGATAATATGACTAATACTTATACTCTAGATATATCTAAAAGGGAAATTACCTGTTAAAACTTAAAAATATGAGTAAAGATTATTATTTTTTATTTTGTTTTTTTGTTTCTGTTTTTAAGAATGAAAAAAACGTACTTACAACTTCCAGATTATATACCTTAATGGATAATCTAAATTTAAACTTTTAAAAATTATGGCTTAAATGAAATTTTATTGGATATATTAGATAATCAAAGTAAGTTTACAATAACTATGTAAAGTAATTCATGGGAATTATGTGCTTGAAAAATGTACTAATTGTGGCTTGATTGCAGGGAATAAGTCTCACATTGGAGAGTCAGAAAATAAATGAAATATGGAGAAAAAAAACTTAATGCACAATTGAAGGCGAATGAACATTTTATCGAATAAAAATTATCGAGAAAAAAATGAATCAGGTTATTGAATTCCCTCAACTAATGGAACACCGGAAAGATAAAGGAAACTGAAATAAAGTCTCAAAAACTTTTTTCGATTAAGACTACGGTTCTTTACTGAATATGCAAAGAAATGAAACAGAAAAGATTTGACCGAAGATAACCATGAAAATAACCATTTGAGATCCCTTCAAAGATAACGATGTAATGGAAAATTTTCAAATTTCAAACGAGCATGACTCTAAATAATCTGGACAGTAGAAACTAGTGAAAAGATTTCTAAAACGAAGATGCAACCTTGTGTAAGCAATGTTATAAAGTCACCTTAATTCAAACACTCGAGTTTCCAGACAAATTTGTGATCTCGATTCAAACCTCAATCCAACTATACTCATATTTATCTCTTTTGCATATTTAGCTTTTTTTAGAAAAAAGAAAACTATTAGAAGTTCTTAAATACTATTCCAGGATTTCTAGGTTATACCCTGGTAAGGGTAGAGAGAAGATTATTTTCTTACCTTTCGTTTCCTTTGAGAAGGGTATATTGACTGACCGACAAAAATATAAATATTTCAACATACCAACGATTCCATACTTCCTAATCGACTCAAAGTAATAATATCTCACCTGAATTCTTGAGGAAATTTCCCAAAAGTTTCCGATTCGTTTTGATTTCTACCATAAATACTAGGTTTCAAATTAGAACAGTCGTCTAGAAACAGAAAAATGCGTATAATTATGGAAGTTTCAGAATAGATCCTCAAATGCCAAATTAAATTGTGAAAGCTAATTGCTTAAGGCAAAATAATATGCAAAGATTTAAAAAAATACATAAATATACTCGTAAATGAAACTGAAGAAAATTTCCATGATTGTAATGGAGATTAATTTTGAAGTTATCTACGAATTCCCTTGAAATAACTAAATTTTATTAATATGACTGGATTGGTGTAAAGTTCAAGAAGAAGAAATTTAGAATTATCTTAAATGAAGAATAAATATAAACTCAAAACAAAATGTTTAGAACAGTTCAAAAATGGTTGCCTGAATTGTGAGAAGTTTAAGAAAACATTATTTGAATATGACACATTATTTGATAATCTTCAACATTTATATTGTAAAAACTTACAGAGAAAAATAATCTAACGACATAAGCGTTTCTCAACCAGTAACACAATAACTTTAAAATATGTATAACCTGATAATTTTGAACGTAATATAAAAAAATATAATAGTTTTTAATATTTATTCTGCAATGTAGATTTCATTGTCAGGTGTTTAACACTCCCTCGTACATTAAAATTAATAAATAAAATTAAAATAAGCTTTTCCTAACCTAAATATGCTGCAATGTGGGCCATTCATTTCATTATTATTATTAATTTCCATTAATAGTCACTAAAAGAATAGAAACGTTTGATCTAGAAAAATTTAAATACATTAATTTTTAGTAAGTCATAATTTTGCATTGAAAATTAAACAATCGATTTTTAAATTATTCACAATTTTTTTCTTTAAAAGTTTAACTCTAAAACCTAGAGAAGCAACTTACATTATTGTTTTTAAAATCACTATTTAATTTCAATCTTCGGCTTAAAGAAAGAAAAACTCGTTAATTTATACAAAGCTATATTAATTTCAAATAATATTTTTATTGTTAACTTAAACAATAAGTATATTGTTAAATTGGTTTCCTAACGTTTATTCTCTAAAAAGCAAGAGACACCAAAAGCCCATTTTACCAATTTTAATTCCTTTTTTCGGAAAAGTTACTAATATTAAATAATTACTAAGTCACTTATTAAATTATATACTATGCATTGTAAATTATATACTATATTACATAGTTACTAATTATTACTTGTAATCCTAAATTACTAATATAAAAGAATATTTACCTTATTAAGGTGAATAAATGTATTGTTAAATTTTTTTTCACATATAATCTCTAAAAAAAAGTCACAAGAAACGACTGTTACCAATTTTAATTATTTTTTTACGTGTTTTGAATCACTATTAGTTATTAGTTGTTCAGTTGCTTATTATAGTATATAATATATGCTATATATTATACAATTACTAATTATTAATTATACTTATTTTATTAAGCTACCAATAGTAAATAATATTTATATTATCAATATGAACAAGTATTGTGTTAAATGACTCTTTATGAATATTTTCCAAAGTGCAAGACACAAAAAACGCTTGTTACCAATACGAATTCTTTCCCCCCTCATTTAAGAATTCCTTAAAGAAGTAGAATTGCACATTTGAAATCAAATCACAATTAATCTTAACTGTAAAAGAAAGAAAATAATTAGCATTAGTCTCGTCTAGAAACTAATTATATTTCATACTATATTCCATGTATTATATAGTTACTAATTATTAGTTATACTTATAATATTGAGTTGCTAACATTAAATAATATTTATATTAATAATATTATTAATATTAATGCGTTATATTGTTTTTTCCGTATGTTCTTCAAAGAGCAAGACATTCAGAAACCCGTGTTACCAATTAAAATTTTTTTTGCCTCGTTTTAGAATTTTTTTAAAAAATTGGTCAAAACTTTGAAATTCAAATCACAATTAATATTAACTATAACAGCAAAAAAACAAAAACCAGAATTAGTCTCGTCTAGAATCTAATTACATTATATACTATATTCTATGGATTATACAGTAATTAATTACTTATTAATCTTATAATGTTAAGTTACCAGTATAAAATATTATTTATATTATTAATATGAATGTGTTATATTGTTTTTATGTATATTCTCTAAAGAGCAAGATACCATAAACCCGTGTTACTAATTTTAATTCTTTTTTTCTTCGTTTAAGAATTCCTTGAAGAATTCTTACAACACTTTGGAATTCAAATCACAATTAATCTTAACTGTAGCAAAAAGAAAGAAAAAAACTAGAATTAGTCTCGTCTAGAAATTAGTTTCCCCTCCAAATAACTCAAAGGAATTCTTCCAGAAATAAAGTATTTAAGTGTGAAAGACTTCATTAGATAAACGTCACTCCCAAAAGTGAAGAAGGCGCCTGAAAAGCTGCAAGAGGGCTTGCGTGAAAAACGACTTACAGTCTCTAGATGGGCTTTCACGAACGACTTACACAACAATAACTGATGTAACGTTGCAGGGCAGTGGCAATTAAGCTATTGTTGCTGACAGCCCTTGACAGAGGAAACATTGCTATAAATCATGGAATACACCTTCCCTACCTGTCTTTTATCTTTACCTGAAATCAGAAAAGGGGCCTCAGGATATTTCTATCTCGATTGTGTCAGAAGTTTTTATGTCTTAGATGCCGAATTTTTCTTAATACTATTGTAGTTACTTTTACCCATACATTTTTTAAGGTTTCATTAGTCATGGTATGTTTTAAAAAGTTGGTAAGTTTTTGTTTTTTAATATCAAATATAGTATTTCCAAAGAGTATTTTTAAAGGAAACTAAAGGTATAGCAATTTCTCAAAGGAGAACAGTTTCTTACTTTTTAGACTAATTGTTAATAATTTCTCATGTTTTCTTTTTATATAAGTATAAACCCTCCCCCCGGAAAAAGGGAAAAACTATTTGTTTAAAATAAATAAAATGAAATTTTTTATTATATATTTAATCTCCTCTAAAGGAGAAGGAGTAAAATATATTGAGAAAGCAATAAATAAAGCACAAAAGATAGAAGGCAAATGCAAAATTTAATCAGTAAAAATGCTTATTAATGACTATTTTGAAGGGGATTTTTAATTGCTAATTGTTGAAAAATATCAAAAAGGTGTTTTTTTTTTAAATTTTAAGTACACTGCAAAAAATTCCAAATCAAATGACGGTAAAAAGTACCCGTACTCAGGGTGTCGGTGCTTTTTACAGTAAAATCCATTTCTGCTGACACATGTTATGGAATAAAAAATCTTACATACCGCAATTTTTACTGTAATAACTACCTTAAAATCACTGAATCATTCTAATTAAATGAATGTTAATGTATTATAGTTCACGGTAAAAATGGATTTTACGAATGATGCACCCAAATTGTTGGTTCTTTAAACCGTAAATTGAATCAAAATTTTTTACAGTGCACGGTTTCCGTTATTTTTTTCTCCATTTTTATAGTTTCTACACGTAAGTGTGCTTTATTATTGTTATTTTTATTATTTTAGCTATTTAAGATGTACAGTAAACAGGATTTTCTTTCATTAAATTGACAATACATCTCTCATTACTTCTTTAAGATAATTTAATCTCGCTGAAGTTTTTAGCTGTCAAATGGCTTTCAATGAAACTTTGCTTACGAAAAACTTAGGCAGATGAAACAAAACTCGGAAACTTCAGTTAAAAACTTTTTATTATATATTCAATGGACAAAAATCCATCATCTATTTACAGAAAACAAAAAGAATGAATTTATTGACATTTATCTATATTTTTCAAATACAAGAGAAAATAAAATCTGGAGGGTATGCATCAAGTACATGAAAACTTTAATTTCGACTCTGTAAAGAAGAGAGAAAAAAAGAAAGGAAAAAAGAACTGGATCTAATGATTTATTTTATAAAACCACGTGATTCATACGACACATAAGTATCATAATTATTCAGTTACACAAGTAACCATTTTAAAATTCAGAATCCTTGCCCTGTAATTTTAAGATTGAGCTGACATTATCAATTAATTTTCCTTCAAAATCATTAATTCCTTTAAAAATGAATACAAATAGTAATAATTTCACCAGTCGTTTTCTTTAGTTTTGTTAAGGATTATTTAAAATGCTTTAAAGTTACAGAATTAAAATTTAAGAAAGTATAGTCAAAATAACCGGAATATGGTAAAATTTACCGCGTTTCTGACTCTATGGAAACACCAAAAAGCTTGGTAATTTTCGCTGAAGCGCTTTATAAAAATGAACACCAAAATGTGGTTTTATTGTTTATTTTACCAAAATTTTACAAGGGCAGTGATGGACTGCGCGCAGTTATTACCTCAATTATAGCCTGGTAAAAACACAAAATTACTTAATAATAAAAATAAATAAAAATAAAATATAATATATAAAATACAATTATAACCCTCACTCCTAATAGCAAGCGGATTGCGCTTCTAGTTGGTATCGTTTTTAGGTAAGTCTCTCTTCTCATTGACTCATGAAGGGTACAATTTATGAAAATCAAACACTATCTTGGCAATAAGTTTCTACCTGGCCAAAAAGTATAGTGTGCCAATTTATGTCGGGATTAAATGTGAGATTTTGTATTCAGGACTAAATTTATAACTAGAATATAATGTATTTCGAATATAACCATGATGTGTAGCCTTTGCTTTTTAAAAAAAAACCCTGATTTAAATTAGCTGTGATTTTTCTTGAAAAAACAACATTTACTTAAACATAATTTTTATAACATTTAATATGAGTAAACGTATTATTATTTTAAGTTTAAAAATTACAAGTTACGAAAAAATTTATTATTTTGAGTTTAAAATATTTTTATATACTAATATTAAATATATTCTTAAAGGTGAGACTTCTTTTAAAGTTGGATTTTATTGATAATGAATCATGTTTAAGGGAGCTATTTTTTACTGTGAAATAATAAAAGGCACATGCATTTAAATTACTATATTATCCTTCTAATTATTTCATTAAAAATGTATTTATTTAAAGGGACAGAAACTTTTTTCTTTAAAAAAAATCAATCATTTAAACAAACTAATTCAAGAAAATGACTGATTGAAAAAAAAACATAATTCAAACATAAAAATTTCGATATAAATAGAATTAATAAATACATTCTTTTGGGAGTCATTTTCTTAAGATTTTATATTGATAATTATTGAAAAAATATTGAAAGGAATACAAATGTAAATTATTATGTTTCAATATGGACTAAACGTGAATAAGAGTTATATGAAACTTTTAAATTGTAATTCTCCATCAAATACATTTAAGATAATTTCCTGGCTAAAAACATATTTCAGTTATACCCATTTAGTTTTTCGCTAATTAATCTTATTATATCTAATCATATCTCCTATAATCTTTAATTAATCTAATTATATCTTATTAAATATATAGTTAACGTATATCATGACTTGCTCTATCCCGATTGACATAATTCAGAAATGTTTTCTTATCTAAACTAGTTTACTCTTCATTAGGAATCTAGTTGACAAATTTTTTTCTCCAATTTTTAACAGATTTTAAGCAATTTTTAAAAATTAATCAGCAAATTGAGCTTGAAAAATATAACTATGCTTTTTTAACCCAGTGGTAAGTATGTAATAATATAATAATTTTATACATTTTAGCAAGAAATACCTAATTAGTTATATTATTTTTAAGCAATATTAAGTATTATTAAAAATTCTTATCAGATGCTTTGGATGGTAAATTTTAAAAAATCTAAAAAATCTGATTTAAATAAAAATAAAAAAAAAATCATGATTTTTGCCAACAGTGGTTTTTGGTCAGTGTTGTAGCTATTAGCTTTTTAGTAGATCAGCAGTTAAAATTCAAACATTTTATATGCATTTGAATAATATGCAGAAGTTTAGTTAATATATTGGTTAAAATTGGTTTAAAACTCACTGAAACCATTTTAAAGTAAGATTTTTCTCAATTTAATAAAAATTTGGTTTTGCACCCAGAATTTTTACTTTTCAACCAACATAGGGAGACAAGAGGGAATCAAATACTTTTTTAACTTTTTAACCAATATTTTTGAAGAAATTGCATTAGTCTAATCAAAATTTTAACCAATTTTTGAAACTTTGAAAAGTCCTTGTTACCTTTAAATTGATTTTAATTTCTTTTTCATTGTTTAAATATAGTTTGTATTTTAAAATTACAGAAGTTAAAAAATTTACAACATATGGAAATTGCTATTAAATGAAAATTTCACAATTGACCAAAAATGGAGGAACAGTAATTGACCCCCCACTGATCAATTGCTTCTAACGAACATTATTGGCAAGACTACGATTTTATTTGAAAATGTTATACTGCATGATTTAAGGGGGAGTCACACAAGGGTTGCTTTGAGGGCAGTACACCAATCCTTCTGAAGGAGAATAAAATGTCAGTAGCGCAGTCCAACAGGTTTCAGAACACCATTANTAGCCCGACGACCTGCACGCGAAGTCGAGCACTTTACGGTAGAACAGTTTAACGAGGACCAATACCGCACACCCTCGGTCCCTACGCAGACTAATCCAAGGGGTCACCCACCCGCACACTGACCGTGGCCAGTGATGCTTGACTTCGGTGATCTGCTGGGAACCGTGTCTTAACGATCAGTCCACTGCGGGACCACAGTTTTTCTACATGGGATAAAATTTGGTTAATGTGATAAAAATTCGCAACTTTATCATGATAACTATTCATTTGGCATAAAAACTATTTATTCGGTTAAATTCAGTTTTGCATTTTTTATTAAATGTGTGGTAATAAATTGTACAATTTTGTAAACCAGAATTTCCTGTAAACCGTTGTCATATGAACGGAAAAATTACCAAAATGAGTGGTTTAAGTACCGTATAGTTGGGTTTTATTCAGAAATTTTTTTTTTCTTATTTTTATTTATTTATTTTTCTTACCAGAAAAGTTATTGCCATATAATAAATACAGTAATTTTACCGGAGTTATTTTTTTTTCTTTTATGCATTAGCATCATAAATATATAAAACACAAAACATTAATAGGTTACAGTTCAAAAGAGAAAGAATATACTTATTTAATACTCTTAAAAATTAAAATGAGGGCAGATTTTTCTTTTTTTAAATATTAAACTAAATTTTGTGAAGAAGTTTAATATTATTAAACAATATTTTTTTTAGATTAAAATGATATTTCCTTGGGAAAATATGGAAAACTATACATATTCAAAAATACACGCATTCGTTAGTTGGTGGCAGCACTGTACAGTCAGTCCTATCAATTTGATCAGCACTTAAATTAGAAACAATAATCACGGGACATATGTGAATCGCTAGGTTCGCTTTATTAGCATATAAAACAAAATAGGAAGAGACATTTTCCCTATTTTCATCTAATCTTTTCCCATCCATCTTCTTCCTAAATCCCTTCGATCGTCTTATCTCCAAAACTGTCTGATTCCTTTTAATCCAATTAAAGCGTCTCTGACGGAGCATTTCATAATTTAGATGAATGACTTCAACACATTTAATAAGAAAGAATGACTCCAACGCTGTTTCCCCCCCCCTTTCTTTTTCATTTTTTTGGAAATTTTTCAGACTCGGCATAAGGGTGTTTGACGTTAGTTAGACCTTTTCCCCGATTCGTTCGTCCCGGGAAATAAGTTGCTCTGGGGAACGGGGGTAGCGGGGAAGCTTAAAATTCCATCCAATAAATCACATTTGCGCCATAAGGGGCCATATAATAGATTTCATAAAATTATTTTTATAGGTACTAAGTCTTATTATAGATGAAAGAGTTTTTCGAAATTATAAGAAATGAAACATTTTAATCTGTTGGAAATTTTGGAGCTTGTAGAACCTTAATTCCGGTTCATTAGGGTTCCATAATCGATGCAATGGTATGGTGCTAAACTAAATCATATTAATATTGTGTACTTCTTAAAATTAGTTACACGATATGATATAAGAATATGGTTCCATTTTTAACTTCATCATGGTTGGCCATATTATTATTCAAGATATCGATGCTCTGGTTCAACGTTGAACTAATTTTTCCAAGAACATTTAAATTACGTTTTTAATTGAAAATCAAAGTTCATTCTCCGATTGGATTTGAGGGCTCAAAATCAAACTTTAACTTCAACAAATACGAAATAATAATAATAATAATTTAATATAAATTTATTTAAGGATAAAATCATTTTATTTACACCTCATTCATAGGATAATATCGTTAACCGGAGTTTAACTAAAGTTTCAGGAAAATTGACTAATATTATTGTTCAAAATGAACATATGTTTTGACAGTATGCGATATAGATTTACGATTATCATAGTATTTATTACATATTTTTATAAAGCTGTGAAAATTTCCGGATCAAATAACGGTATAAAATACAAGCACTCTGTAAGATATAAAATACCAGCACATTTCGGGTGCATCATCCGAAAAATTCATTTTGCCATAAAATTCACTTTTAAAGTAAATTATTATAACTTAATAGGAGTGATTCAGTGATTTTACGGTAATTATTACTGCAAAACTACGTTTTATCACGTTTTTTTGCTCCGTAACCTGTTCCGGTAAAAATGGATTTTACGATTTAAAAAAAAATACCGATATTTTGAGAGCCGGTACTTTTTACCCCTATTTGATATGGAATTTTTATAGTGTTACAGTGAATTATAATTTTTGAGCAGTAAAGAGTGGAATGTTTGGATCTGTTTAATAACATTTATTTATTTATTTATAAAACAGGATAACTGCCATAAGAATCACTAAGGATACAACAAATTCATCAATATTATTTAAAATAAACTCATAAGTTCATTTTCATATTTATTACTTGAATTATATTTAATTTTACTGAATTGACTGCATTTTCTAATAATTAAAGAGCACTTTTACATGTCCCCCTAAATTGTCAACCAAGTCGGAGGATTTGATAAAGAGGTTGAGGGGGTGATGAGCGTGGGTATCAGGGAAAAAGTTTTCCCTTCATCTGATGAATGCTTCGATGTTTTAGAACGCGTCTATCAGAGAAAGAATGACGAAGGACCGGAATCCATGATTTAAGGGAAAAGATAAGAACTGGATAAAATATGAATTTTTCGCTTCATCGAGAGCGCTATTGGGTATAAAAAAAATTAAAATTTTGCTCAAACAGATAGTATTTTAAATACGCGATAAATTTTAGTACTTTCACATGCGTGTGATGCACCGTTTCGCCCTTTCCCTGCAACCTTCGGTCACTTTATATTTACTTTTCCCGCTTAACAAGATTTATGCTTTCATGAAATATGGGGAAAGAAGGCGGCTTTTAGCATTTTTTACAAGCGCTTTTGAAAATTTTGATCGAAAAAATTGCAACGTTCGAAATAGACATTCGTTCAAATCTGACTTAAATATTTACGATTTGCAGATAACAGGATCTGGAAAATTGCGAAAACAGAAGAAAAGAAATGATTAACGGTTGTAGACTGGATTGAAATATTGATTTTGAATTAATGCATATTTACTAGCTCATGAATTAAATTTCCTGACATTTAATTTCAACAATAAATTGCTATATTTTAATTTCTTCTTGTGTTATGATAATCAAAAAGAATGAAATTGACAAAAGTAATAACATTAACAGTGTTAGTTAAGTAAAAATGAAAAATAAGATGGGATTTTAATATAATGTATTAATGAACACAGATAAGAAACACGGAAGAAGATTACAAGTTAAAGAAATTATAATTTAAAAAAGATAGGTAAAAGAAATCATTCTCTTGTCTTATGAGTTAATTTCAGCAGTGCAAGCTACGGAGTCAAACAGTGAGAACTGCAAATCCAAAGTTATCGGGCAATAATTTGTTTGATTTTGATATTTTGAAATAATTTTTTCAGAATTTGGAACTTCATGATTTACTCTAGGTTTAACTGAACTCATTTTTTTCTAAACTTTAAATTTTAAAATAGCAATGGAGGTTAAATGTGGTGTAGCATCTCTCTCAAGAGGACACTATACTATATAAGAAATGTTTCGTCGCTAATTCTCTTTCTTCTCCATTACTAATTCAAAATTAAAAGTATAAACAAAGTGAGTTCAGACAAACCTAGAGTAAGTCATGAAGTTGAAATTGCAGAAAGAAAAAAAGAATTCAAAATATTGAAATGCAGACAAATTACTGGATGAGAACTTCATTTTTTAATACTAAGTTATTTTCTCATAATTTATTTTCATTAAGATAATTTAAAAATTTCTTTTCAGTATTTGAAGCTTCATGTCTTACTCTAAGTTCGCCTGAACTCACTTTTTCTATACGTTTAGTTCTAAATTAGCTATGGAGGTGAAAGAGAATTTGTGACGAAAAGTTTCTCCCGCGGTAAGGCATCCGCTTAAGACTCAATTTGAAATTTTCTTAATGAACTGATGAGTAAATGTTCAGAGTTGCGAGATATGTCCTAGTAGCTACTCAAATAACATGAATACAATGAAATTTCAACTAAACGTCGAAATATGGGCTGATATTGGAGCTATTCAATGCTCTTGAATGTATGTTTGGTACACTCTAAGAAATAAAATCTCATTTATGACGATTCAGAAATCCTTGAACAGTATTTCGTTAATTTTGAGAACCATGTCGTCACGAAGACACTTGATTTGTGACGAAACGAGACCTCTGAAATAAATGAAGAAAATATTTCCTCAACTCGAAACCGCAGCGTAGTGCATTATGGGAGATAAACCAGAAAAACGAAACTGGAATGAAGACTTGACAATCCAAATAAAGAAACGAAGCAAGCCAATCACGCTGTTTTGTGGTCAAGGAGTTGGGCTTGCTCTAATAAAATTTATCTCTGCCCTTGTTGTGGCGTGCCACTTTTGTGGCGACTACGATAAAATGATTAATAGAAAAGTTCGATACAATAACCCAACAAGTTTTTTTTTTTTTTTTTTNTTTTTTTTTTTTTTTTTTTTTTGAAAAAAAAAAAAAAATAGAATGACGAAATATTTTGCTAAATTTACAAAATTCTTTTACTTAAAGAAGTGACGACAGTTATTTCTAAACTTTGACGATCTTTTTGCTCAGAACATAAAGCAAGAAACGATTTCGTCAAAAAGGAAGAAAGTTTCGTGATATTTAGTATCTACTTTTTTACAATGTATGGATTATGACTCTGCATTTATTATAGGAATGAATTCAAACAAACTAATATCCATTCGATGCAACCTGCATTTAGGCATCTTTAAAATTTCGCATAATACGCTGAGGTATTTAGTATGTTCCAAACTACCAGACACTGTAATGACACTGAGTTATTAAATATGTTCAAAACTACCAGAATATAATAAGATTTACCATGTTTCTGGGTCTATGAGAAGATGAAAAATCATGATAGTTTTTACCGAAGCGCTTTGGTAGTGATTGTTGGTAAAATTAACACTAAAATATGGTTTTATTACCATGATGCTTGGTAGTAAGTGTGTCAGAATTTAGCACTTTTATCATGATATCTTTCATGACATAAAAAACAATTATTTGGTTAAATTCATTTTCCAGTTTTTTATTATATTATAGTGTATATTATAATGTGCTTAATGTGCATTGTACTTCGAATTTGTGAAAACAAAATATAAGAAAAAATTGAATTTGACGAAAACGAAATAACAAAATTTGGCAGCCATGCTTCGAAAATAATTTCAAAACGTTTAAAATAATGCTAAAGCGCTTCTAACGCTTATAGATCTGTTTTTAGTTACAAATCCTAAAAAAATTCAATTTGATTGTTATAAAATAAGCCAATTTAACTTTAAACTAATATTAAGATAAATCTTGAGTTTCAAATAGATTAATTCAATTGGTAATCGGCTTGATAGGCATTTCACTAAGGCAACAGAATCTAAGCTATGTAATAATTCAAGGAAGTTTAGTTTGTTTCCAAGGTAACAAAATAAAAGATAATTTTTTTTTCAAATTAAAAGATGAGTTGGTCAGTTTAAAGTATGCATTTTTCTTATTAAATTATCTTCTTTATATAATGTAAAAGAGATTTTCTATAAGTATCTATAATCTCCTAATTTTCCTAAAGCGTTTAAGATCTTTTATTTAAAAACTAATAATTTGAAACGAAAAGTTTGTATGCAAAAAGGAAAAAAGAATTACAAGATAATGTTTTCTACAAGGCAACAATATTTACTGCAATGCAAATTAATAAATAATCATAACCCGTTATCCGTTGCTAAAAATTAAACTTAAAAACGTGAGATAGTGCAAGAAAATAAAGAAATAAGAAGAGAAACATGAAATTTTTAAAACATTTCCAATTATTTCCTTTCCCCTTATCTTTTATCTTTGAGAATTAACGATTTTTAGCATTACTTAACGAATTGTGAAACAAAAGTGGGTGTGGTGCCAAAAAAGGGAAAAAAAATTTCGGAAATCTTAATTCAGTGAGCGATTACGGGAAAGTTAAAAACGGAAATGGCAAGGGAGAAAAAGTCTTAGTGGAAGAAATGTAAATTATTCCTTAATAGCCTGCCTCTAACAAAACTCATCACAACACCACATTGAGACTTAAATCATTATCTCATCAGATAAAGAAATCGCAACCTATATCTAAAAATGTTTCCGTTTTAAAAAAAATTGTTCATTATTTGGAAGAAAAAAAAAAACGAATAAAAATATTGAAGGGATCGTATAAATATTGCACTTATTAAAATGGCATAGTGAATTGAAGTACAATTTTAGTAAAGTTACTTATTTTTAAAATTATCTTTGTCAGACGAGTCTAAGAAGCATAATTCTTAAAGTAATTGTCATTCAAGAACTGAATTAAAATTGACGATGCTTTACTAGTCAAGTCAATGAAAAAGTTAAAAAAATAAAAATAAACTTTTTAGTTTCTTTCACAAGGGATGGATGGACTCTGTTGTTAAAACTCTGGTAAAGACTAAATTACTCTGTTGTTAAAACTCAACAAATAACTCTTATTTAAAAACAGAAATAAATTTCAGTACTTTATTTCTTGAGAAAAAGAAAAAAAATAACTTTATAAATTCCTGATTATACTGACAAAAGTGCCACAATATGGAACAATATGGATACCACAATATGGGAAAATTTATCGTGTTTCTGGATCTATGATCGGAAATTTTTACAGAAGGGTTTTGGTAATAATGTTGGTAAAATTAACAATAAAATATGGTTTTATATGCGGTAAAATTTGGTAAATGGGATAAAATTCGGTAATATTATTATAACTTAAAGCATAGTATAAAAACCATTTATTCGGTTAAATTCACTTAACAGTTATGTAGTTTTTGCTAAATGAGTGGTAATAAGAACTAGACATTTAAAAACTAGAATATCCTGTAAGCAATCGCCACATGAATGAAAAAATTATCAATTGAATGGTTTATACCATATATTTTAATTTTATTAACCAGAATTATGTATTTTTTTAAAACCAGAAATATCATCACCGTGCAACAAAGCAGTTTTAAGAAAGTTTTTTTTTCTCCGCGTAGAGCACTAAAAATTGAGAAGAGACAAACTTCCTAATAATTTCAAGATTTGAAAGTCAGTATTATTCGACGAAGTCTTTTAAATAAGTGAAATCGGTATATTTTTATACTTTAGATTTTGCCATTGAAAAATATTTGCATCTTCTCTATAGTACCTAAAACATTTCTTTTTCGTAGGACTTCTACAAATATAAGGTAAACGATATAATTCTAGGGGATAATTCTGACGGATATAATTTCCCAAAGCACATGGTTCCTACAATGCTTGAAAAGATATAATTCTTAAAATATAAGGCAAAGAGACGTACTTAGTATTTAACTAAAGAAAGAACGATATTTTTCTTTTTATTATCACCAAATTTCCAATAAGCGTACGTCTAGTGTTACGCAAAGTTATTCGCGTGATTAGAAGGTTAAATTACGCGATCAATAGCGTTCCATTGCGAAAAATATAGAAGGAAAAAAAAGTTTATAAACGGTTAAGAAAACTTTCGTGAACAACAATTGGGAAAAGATCTATACTGATGGTCTTTCAGAATTATGGAAACTTAGGAAAGACAATACGCCTGATTTGCATATTCGAATTGTGAGCCCATTAATATAGCATTGAGGTGAACGTTCCAGGTTTCAAACTTGTCAAGAAATCGATGGGTGCAATTTTCTTTTGTTTCGAATAAATCGTTCTTCTTGGAAGTCATTAAAATATTTTTCCTCTAATGTTATTGTTGAAGATGAGTTAGTAGAGGGGTGAAAGAGTGGCAACGGTATAATTTTCTTTTGCTCTGTAACAAAGATTAGGGCCAATACACCAGATGGCTCATTAGCAATATGATGATTAAGCTGGAGAAATACCGGGGGATGAAATTCCGGAAATTGGGATGAAGATGGGAAAACTCCAGATCACTCGAAAATGGAAGTGATAATGGATGGTGTGAGTTTTTCGATTAAATCAAAAAGAGGAGTAAAACGAAAAGATTTTGATTTGAATACTTTCTTTTCGTTTTCTTTTTCTTTATTTTTAATAAAGCATTTTTTTTATTTTAAATTTTACTGAAAAGTCTTCATAAAATAATCTTAGTTACGAAAAAATTATTAAACGTGTTTTTAATTTTCTTAAAAATAATTGATGCAAATAGATATGCAAATATGGCCGACTGGACTAGTATTCAGGGAACTGACGTCACATTAGAAAGATCCTGGGTTCGAATCTCTGACAAGGCATGGATGTTCTATCATTCTCTGTACTATCTGTCCTTACTGGGAAAGCAACGTTGGCTCACCTAATATGGTAACCCTGAAAGAGTGGTCAACAAATCTGCCCTACTGATACCTGATTGACGAGTGTCAGCCGGGTAAGCATTGGGGAAAAGAAAAAAAAAAGATGTGTAAATATAAAGATTTATTTATCAATATCATTAATGTTTATCAAACCTGTCAGCAATTTAAATATATGAATTTGCTTAATTTATTTTCTTCTAGAAATTCTAAAGTAATATAAAGAATACTGTGCAAAATTTAAAAAATAATTGCGAATTGGATTTGAATTTCAATAGTATCTAAATACTTTTAAATAATTCTAGAATAGTATAGGATTATAAATAATCTGTGTTAAAAATGCATAAATGTGATGAAAAAATTTATGAATATAAATATTTATAATATTTTATATATTATTAATTGAATGCGGTTAGTTAATTATTTTAAGACACACTGAAAAAAATTACGGTATAAAGTACCGGCAATTTGGGTGCAACATCCGTAAAATCCATTTTCACCGTAAAACATTACCGCTTAATATTCCCTGTAATATTTATTTAATTACAGTGATTTTGTGGCTCTATGATAATTATTACTGTAAAAATTACGGTGTTTTAGATTTTTTGCTTCGTAATATGTTCTCGTAAAAATATTTGTGGCAAAAAATGCCGACACCCTGAGTGGTGATACTTTTCATCGTAATTTGTTCCTGAATTTTTTACTGTGTAGAGCATTCAAAAAATACTTTTAGTTAAAAAATACTTTTGCCATAATTTTTATCTTCCTTCTGTTTAATGCCATCCCATAACTATTCTAAAAACACTAAATGCCTATAAATTAATTAAAAAGACTCACAAAATGCTTACTTTGCAGAAAATATGTTACCGTCATTGGAAAATAAATATCCTTAAAAAAAAAAAAAAAAAACACTTTTTTTAGTGCATAAAAAATATAAATTCTAGTTATTTATGTAACAGTCTTAGTATAGACTAAATCACTTAAAATCCTATCTCAACAGTATAATTTTTCAAGCTGTGACACTAACACAATATGTTAGTAAGATATATGCTTTTATACTACTATAAGATATATGCATGTAAGTAAATCAAACCTAATGATTTTGTGAGTTAAGGAATTTACTTTTTAAGAAAGATAGATATGAATTTATTCAGAAATTATAATTTTATTTCAAGTTTACTCTTTTTGTAAAAGCATATTTAATCATTTAGATAAAAGCATATTTAATCAGATAAATTTCGAATGTTAATTGTCCATTATTCAGTTTGAAACAAACTGTATAAGAAAATGACTTTCGATGATTTACAAAGCAATATTTAAAGAAAATTTTGTTTATTAATATAAATTGAAAGATTTGATAATAAACATTCATTCTTCTAAATTGCAGTTGAAAAATACCTTAATTTAAAAGTGTTAATCATTTACACATCCTTGCGATTTGGTTTACATGAAAAATTATATTCATTTTATATATTAATTTACGTTATTTATTTTATATAACCTTAAATAATAAGAAATAAGTAAATTGACTTTTTAATATTGATTATTTTATTTTACTATTACCAATGTTATTAATTAAACTAATACTATTATTAATTTCTTTAATTAATATTATTATTATTAATTTTTTAGATTGTACTCTCAAGAAAGCCAGTTTAGTTTTTTATTTAATACGTTCAACGAAAAATAGGTGCATATTTTTTAAAAACAATTAAAGAATTAAAATTTGAATAGTGATGAAATCGTTTTTCTAAGTATTAATCATTTGGAGAAATCAGGCAATTCTCACGACTCAAGCATATCATCATACAAGTCAATTGAAAAATATAAACAATAAACACTAATCAATTCAGTCAGTCATAATTTTTCAAGTCTCTTAAAAACCTATAAATGTCTTATTAAGTGGAATCATTTTTCAACATTTGTATAACTTATTCACCTCAATATCAGCGAGTAATTTAAAAGACTAATAGACTCAATCCACAAAAACAAATAAATTTCTTTACGAGACAAAAAATAAAAAAAAACAATTGAGCAATAAATTTCCATTAAGAGGTACCACAAGAGCAATAAAACGTAATCATTTTCATCAGATTTAGCAGTAACTAGAGTGCGAGACACGCGCTTTCATCTCAAATACATTTTAAGTTGCTACCCCCTCCTCCCTTTACTGCAGTTATTATGTTAACAGATGCTTAGAAAAGAAAAAAAAAAACCGGTTGGGAAGCAGAACTACTAAATTCTATAGCCCATTATAAAGGTAGTTTATCCTATTATTCTTTTCGATAGAAGTTCGTTTTTCCAAGTCAATAAGTACTAAATCATCACTTTCATCTTTCTATTCAAAGCTATGTATAAATGGACAAAACTGGGGTGAAAATGATAACTTATTTTGTCAAATGCAGTAATTTTCTTTCAATTAGTGAAAATAATTGACATTGAGTTAATTGCTGAGTTTTATATAAAACACAAATCAAGTACTTTAAATGAATTTGTTTTTCAAACACCTTTGTTAAGTCATTCTTTTTATTTTATGCTTTATGAACGTGCTTTTGTTTATGCTATGTCAACGTAGGTTAAGTCCTTTCTTTATTTTGCTTTCATAAATTTAGTAGCAGAAACAATAGGGATTTGGAAATAATATTTTATTTTGAATTTTCTTCAGAGGATTGCATTAAAAGCGATCTCATTGATATTTTTTAAAAGAAAATATATTAATATTTTAATCTATTAAGAACTTAAAATTCGAAGATTAAGAATTTTAAGCTAAGTTTTTTTATTTATTATTTTTTTTAATTAAACTAAATTCCAAAAAAGAAAATTATTCACAATTTTTGCACGATAATCTATAAACTCCGAAATAACTGAATTTTAACTACTAAGAATAAAACCCAATAGCCATATTAATGTCCCAATTAATAACAATAAATTTAGTTACATTTTAGTTTCCTTATTTCATTTTCTTATCTTCACCTTTACACATTTCCTTATATATTATAATATCATTTAATTTAGGCATTTATTTTAACTCCATTTTATGATTGTATCAACTTCGAGCGTCATTTTTCGATCGTTGTGCATTGAAAATGCCACCATATGCATAACCAAATAAATACTAATCAAAAATAATATATTTTCCGTTTTAATGCGTCATAAACTCTGTAGTATAAATATAAATAATGTAAACAGTAAACCACTAATTTATTGTATTTTTCTTATTATATTTTGAAATTAATTACAATTTGATGGAAATTACAATCAGATATTGACTTAAATTATAAATTTAAATTAAAGTAAGCATAACATGAGTAAATATTTTTAAAAAATGCATAAAAAATATTATCTTTTAAAAAACAAAATATCATTCGTCAAACTCACGAAAAAATTCATTATACTAAATATATGCTAGAACTGTTTTTGTCAAAGCATTTAAGGATTTTTTCTTAAATTATTAACTATGACAAACATCACAATTGAAAAGCTTTAAAAAGAGTATACTTGTTATTTGGAAATTTAGTCAGCTTTAGAAAATCTAGAAACAGAAGAAACTGTTTAAAAACATCTTTTTTTACATTAAAACTGTCTTATGCAAACACAAGCTGGAATAAGATGACAAAAGATGAGTATTTATAAAATGAAAATTAATATTTGAGGCCGTTAATTTTTTTAACAATCAGCATGAAATAGAGCTTCAATAACGATGTAGTAAAAGAAATTACATTAAAATAAAATTTTGCTTCACAGCGTAACAGAAGTAAAATATTCATTCATTTATCAGGACAAAGTGAAACTTTGTATTAGTTTTAAAAATTTGTGTGAAACTTACGTTCAGTTATGTGAAATATCAAATGTTTGTTCAACTGAACAATTTGAATTTAATTATTTTTTATTTTTAGCATGATTTGCAATAACCATTACTTTGCATACAGATGTTACTTGAATAATAATGGTGGCGCCATCTATCAAAATTTCTTAAAACCGAAAACGTACCCGAGAAGGAAGAAGACATGTTTATTTTGCTACGAAATAGAGAGTTACTGACAAAATGTTAATTTCATGAGTAAAAATGAACTTGTATGTTTAAAAATTTCTTCAGTGTGCATTTAAACTGTTTAGCCATTCAATGGCTTAAAACATATTTTTTTTCTATAAAATTGCTATTTAAAAATATTCGCAAATCCCGCTATTTATATTTTAGAAAAAAATATCTATGCATTTTTTTAATATTTTTTTAGTACAAAATTGGAAGTAGCATAAGTTTTCATTTCAGAATTTCAAACATGTATTAAACATGTATGACCAAGGCTTTTTCCCGTAAATGTTTTGATAACCTTATGGAACAAATTTTAAACAGCAAATTCGAATTTTTCTTCGCTTTTCCTAAGCTTCAATTTTACTCAACATGCTAATTTTCGAAATCCCAAGCCTAAAAATACTATTAAGACTTAAAATTTAGCTGTTACTTCCATAAGTTTTTCTATTTAAACAGGCCAGGAGATCTTTTTTTTTTCTTTATATCTTTATCGATTTTTATCTTTATCTCGTGCCTCTTCATATTCTCATGCCAAGCCCACTCTGATACATTTTTCTTTCCTTTAACTTCTCAAAATTCGTTCAGCTTGCTTTATTTTCTTATTAACCACCCCGCATGCAGTTAAATAGCAATTTCGTACTGTTTTATACCCTCCAGAAAATTGAAATCGTTAAATTAAATCTACGTTTCTATAAAGCACTTAGTTAGTTAAGGATTTTTTTTTTTACCATACTCGGTTTCGCCGCCTATATCGTATGTAGTGAGTATCTGATTGATTAAATTCCATATTTTACTCATCTGAATGCATAATTCGTTGAGATGACTCAGTGGCTAAAGCACTGCACTCGAATTTTAAGATCTGGGGCATGATTCCCAGTGGCGGCCCAACCAGCTTCAATTTGATAGGTAACAGCTTTTCTTGGAATTAAAGGCGACCTGATACTGTTGACCATGAAATCATGGTGCCTTAAAATCCATGACCCCGTGGCTCACAACGGACTGTTGCGGGAATGAAAATTAAAAAAAGATGCATAATTCAGCACTTCTGTTAGAAAGTGAAAAAAAGGGAAAAGTCTCTATAACTCCACGAATTTTAACTAACCCCAGAAAATAAAGAGTCACGCTATTAAATAGCTATAGAATTAAATTGTCCATAAATTAAAATGTGTCATTTGTTATTCGGAACTAAACAAGTTAATCTGACTCAAATGCAGAAAATACTAGCCACTGTGATCTTTTTGATTATTCTGAGTATCAGCCATAGTGATGGCATTTGTTCAATGGTACCGAAACAGCTGTCTGTCTCTTAATTCATTTTTTATTTTTGTGCATTTAAATTTTACGTTATTATATTGCAACATAAAGATAACTTCGCTTTGTAATGTTTTGTTATACGGTAAGAATGTAAAATCACAGCCTTTTAACCTTTATTAAAACATACGGTATTTATTAACCATTCATTAGCTAATTTTTGGTAATAAACAGAAAAATCTGATTTTCAAATTTATACAGTTCTTATCACCAAACATCTAGTAAAAAATATAAAATTTGTAAGTAAATTCAACCGATTAAATGGTTTTTATGCCATGATCTAAGGTATCATGATGAAATCTCCAAATTTTGCCATTTTTACCAAGTTTTATCTCATACTATATCACGATATTTTATGTTTAATTTTACCGAAATCGTTATCAAAGCTCTTCGATAAATATTACCGAGATTTTTGGTGTTTCCATAGTGCCAAAAACACAGTGAATTTTGCCATATTCTGGTAATTTTGACCATACTTTTTTTCTCAGTGTGGGATTTGTATATTTATAGCATTAATTGTAGCAATAAGCATCTCTCAAAAACGATATTATTTTATATTTTATTTAACATAAAATTACTTTTAGTTTAAAAAAAACTATACGAATTAATTATGAAACTTTTCAAAAATTAATTAATGTGATGTTTGCTCGCTGTGTGATATTTATATGATACAACATGTAGTTTAAATTATCCGCTTTAGAATTTTTTTTCTTTTTTCGGTTGTATTCTCTAAAAGGAATTATAAGATATAGCTTCAACACCGGACATTTAGCGCCATCTCTATTTAACTAAGCGAATCATCCCGCTTTCCGTTATCATTGTAAAATCTTTCCCAACAAAAAAACATCATGTAGTGAACTATAAAATGACTGATAAAAGGCCACTTAGGGAGTGCAAAAATATTCCACGCAAAGCCAATAATCAGATAATAAAATTTCCGCGTTGAGATAAAAAAAAAATAATAAAGAAGAAAAAAAATACGAGTGTGAGAGAGAGAAATGAAAAGCCGAAAGTGAAGGTAAAGAATAAAAAAAAAAGAAAAATTATAAATTTATTCAAAAACAAAAAAGTATCGCGTGTGGGGGTGTTTGTGAGAATATCTTTCGTGACGCTTGCAATAATACTTTTGTACCCTTTTTCTTGATAGCAAAGAAACAAAACTCATGCGTGCAATCACCATGTTGTACTTTCAAGCAAAAAATCCCACTTTAGAGTGAATTACACGTGGTACCTTTAGAAGATCTAACACGCAATTTGTGAATTGTAATGTGAATTTGAAATATTTCTTTTTTATTAGATTAAAATTACTTTCATTATAAATTTCTTTCTTTTCTCTTTCTATTGCTTGAGAGCTTATTAATCATCGGCACCTCATATGTTATTGTTTCTTTTTTGTTGCTGTTTCTTCGATGCCTTTTTGTTGATGAACTATTCATTATCTATTTATTTGCGCATATCACTTTGTGAACAAAAACAAATTATTCATAAAGAATAATTATGGCGTTAATAACACTGAGGAACGAATTTCTTATTGCATTAATGCAAATACTTGATATCGCCTTATTCGGGTGCAGAGATTTCAAATCTGAAACTAGTTTTACTCCTAAAGCTACGGATTTTTTTTTAAAAAAATTGCATTTTCAGTCTATTTTTCGCGAAATTTACTAATTTAAAAGCGTTACAGGGCGCAGCGTAAATGTTGTGAAAAACTTTTAAAGGAATTAGGACATATTATCAAGATTGAAATTGCACAGGAAATCGCGACCGAAATTGTCATCGTACGCAGCTAGGGGCTCTTTTCTATTATGACGTGTTCAGAAGCGCACGAAGAAACAGTTTATAATAGAGAAACGCCCCTTAGTGGCGTATTTTCATATTTCCGGGCATGGGTTCCTTTACAATTTTAATCCTAAGAACGTGATCTAACTCCCCTAGAGGTTTGTCGCATTTTTTTATGTGAACTGCGTAACATATGTAGCGTTTATAAAGTTGTACATTTCGGTTAAAAGTAGACCAAAAAAAAAAATGGCATTTAGAAAAAAAGAATTCAAAAACTGCAGATTAGAAATCAGCCATATGAAAATATTTAAGATCTGATAAAAAATCTCAGGCAAAAGAAAGCAAAAAAAAAAAAAAAACAATTGTTCCCCAGTGTTATTCATAAAGAATTAACAAAAAATTATTCACGAAGAATAATTGTAGCTTCAATACTTCAAGCGCAAAAAATTTTTTGGGCTAGAATTGTTTATTCCCCCATTACTTTTGTATTATTTATAGCTCAATAATAGTTTCATTGAAGTAATTATATAAATTAAAACTAACTTATAAATTACGATTAATTAAAATTTTACTCGAACAGATGTAATTTTCAAAATATTCAAAACACAAAACATTCATAATTGATACAAATTAATATCAATTATTAAAAATCATGCTTTTTATAATGCTCAGTTAGTTTATCTTTCTGTCATGCTTTCCATTCAAATTAATTCTTTAAATTAATATTCAAAAGATAATTCCTTGGTTCGTTGAAAATTTAATGTAGCTGAACTAAGATTTAATTTAAATATACATGTTTGTATGTTTATAAAATATCTAAAATGATTTTATTGTCGTTTCAATTTTCACTCATAGGAGGCTATCAATAAAAGCTATTGAAAATTATCCAAAGAAACAAGATCGTTTGTGAGCAAATGCTTATGAAGAATATTATGCTAATTATCACACCCTGATTCCCGTTTTAGTAAACAACTTTAATGAAACCTTTATCTAAGCAACATCCTATAAATTGCGAAGGTTATTAAGCAAAGTTAAAGATAATATGAATTTTCTTTTGAATGGAACATTATTTATCTAAATAAATATCACTTAATTTTATTGAGATTTCACACTCATATCCGACATTAAAAATAATGACACTGGTGAAATAATTGAAAAGAGAATTTCATGAAAAGAACTGAACTGAACCACTGTTTCTAGACAAAAATGCAAATCTTGTACATCAAATACGTAAGCGTGTGTGTAGCCGGAGTCAGTAGAGAAACGGGCTTTAGAAGTGAGCGTAAGTTTAAACGAATTTCGTTCGTTAGCGCACCTTCTTGCTGTTATTTTGCAGCAATAGGCTAAGTTCGAATTGCAACAGTAAAAATGAGTAACCACCGTTTAGATGATGGAATGAGGTGACGAATTGCGGGGAGGCTAGAAGCAGGCCAATCTCATGTCCAGATTTGTAAGGAGTTCAATTTAACGCCTAGCGTCGTGTGTAACTTATGAATAGAGCTCCAGGATAGCCTGGGCAAGTCAGCCAAGAGCCCCGAGGGCCTGAGAAAATCGCCATTTGTCCATTATAGCAAGGCGTAACAGAGGGGTTACAGCTTCTTAGCTCTCTGGTGACCCTCAGGAATTCGTGTATCAAGGGTGACTGTTTCCAAACGATTTCATGAGAGAGGGTTGTTTGCAAGAAGACCTGCTGTTTGCGTCCCGCTCAATTCTACGAACAGGAGAGTCTGTTCAGCATGGCGTAGAGAGCATAGAGATTGGAGTATAGATCAATGGGCAACCGTTCTTTTCACTGATGAGTCCCGGTTCAGCCTAAACACTGCTACCTACCCTCCAAAGTATACGAAATCGACTATTATGGCGAAGCATGTTTAATGGTCTGGGCAGGCATCACGTTGGTTGGCCGCATACCTCTCCAAGTCTTTGAAAGAGGCTCTGCGATCTGTGACTGGTGTGAGTTCATAGTGCTCTATGTAGCCGCGAGGCCACATAGAGCTCTTCCGGTCGACGAATTTCTAGAGAGTTACGATATTTGCCGGATGGATTGGCCAGGCAGATCTCCAGACCTCAACCCTATAGCGCATGTCTGGGACGCTCTGGGGAGGGCAATTGCAACTCGCTATCCCCCTTCGAGAACCATCCAAGGAATAAAAACAGCGATGCTGAACGAGTGGGATCGATTTCCACAGGGAATGATAAACTGCCTCCTTTCCAGTATGAAATCACTGTGCAAGGCCAGTATATCTCTAAGAGGGGCCATATTTCTGATTAAACTATTTTCTGTTGTTGTTAATTCTGCAACAGCTGCTTCATACCTTACCACTCTAACGAGAGTTACTCACGATCATGCGGGTGTATTACAGTTTTTTAATGGTTATTTGTTTTGTATTGTATCAATGTATGTACAGATCAAATTTCATTAAAATCGCTTCAGTAGTTCTAGAGATAATCGATCAAATCTGCAAATTCTCTCAATTTCTCACTACAATGTAATTACTTTTCAAAGCAATATATAATTTTGAGAAAATTCCAATAATTTTCTATCCTACATCAAAATATATACGTATTAATAAAACTTCTGGTGATTTATAAAGAAAGAAAAAAAATAACATACTAAAAACTCGATTAAGTATACACTTATTGCTGTCATAAAAAACATGAAATATAATTGAAAGTTAGTAAAAAATGAAAAATATAATAATTATTATTATTAATTTCTTCAAACAATAGAAATTGATGCAATTTTATCAAGAGCTATTATTGCTAAGGAAAACAGCACCTGTGAACAAATTCATTTCTACTCTTTCCTACCCTTATCGTAAAAAAGTGTGAATTAAAAATAAATTTTTATAATCATTTTAAAAAATTTGACCGAATATTTTGTTAACTGGATTGGTAAAGTACCAACCGATTAAGATTAGCTGTGCTGTATTTACTTCTTTAACTATGATTTTTTTAAAAAGTTTTTGTCTTTTTGTTTAATATTTTTATTTAAATTATCCTTTTCTGGGACATACAATGCAAATTCAAATGACATTACTTTTGATTAGAGTTGGTTGCATAAGATTCGCAGAAGAACAGTGGAGTTTTTTTTAAATAATTTCCTGATATAAATAAAAAATTATAAAAAATATGAAAATTAATTTCTGAAATTAATTTTTAAAAAATCTGTGCCTATTTTGTTTTGGGATCACAGTTTGGTTTTCAAGCTTTTATTTCCATAATTTTGTTTAAGTTTGACCACGTGACTTCACGATTAAAAATTCAAAACAGATCATTTTAATTTGCAAACTCCAACAATATGTCCCGTAATGAAAGCTAAATCATTTTCAGTCAATTGTGATATAGTAATCAAATTTTTATAACAAATTCATTAGTTGTGAAATTTTAAGATCATTATTCCTTATAATAGTAAATTAACCATCGAAATTCAATTATAGAAAGATTTTCTCTAAATTCGTCTCAGAAAATGAATTAGGATTTTGTTAATTAACTACCGGAGAGTTCATTAGTTCTGCTTCATTCAAACACAACTCCTCATTTCACACTGCAAGTTTCATTTTCAACAATCTCAAATTTGAGTTATGGCAAAACAGCATCAAAAGGTCGAATATACCTCCATAGGTAAATGCAATTTTAAAGCCCTCATCCACGGGGGGATGGTAATATTTTTACGTAATAGAGTTCAGTAAGAAAGGTTGGAGAAATGAAGATTGGGTTATCAATCAACTTTTCCCCCATTGCCAGCAATGGCGTAGGGACAAAAGGGGAAAAGAGGGAATATTTCCCTCTCTTTTCGACAGGTATAGGGGAAAGTGCATGGGTGTGAGTGCATTTCATTTTCTTTTTGAATTCTTTGTGGGGGAGGGGGTAAAGTAGGGGTGGAACGCTTAGTTATGTGATGCAGGAAACACTTGAAAAATGTCTTCAATTCTTTTCGTTGTGATTGAACATTGGATTGGATTTAACTGTTCAAAAGAAAACATTTCGGTTTCCGCAAATAATTCTCTTCTGGTCATCTATCAAGTGAAAGAAAAAATTTTAACGAATTAACTATAGAAGCAGATTCAGCTTTGTATGAAACAAAATGCTGAAAATGAATGCAGACATTCTTTAAGAAATATTTTAAGTTTTGTTTTTAATTTATGCATTTACAGAAGCTCAGTGAAAAATACATAAAATTTAAATGACTATTTATAAAAATGAAAAATTAAAATGGACTTTACATGTTCAGTAACAAATATGGATTGCTTGAATCACTGAATATTTGACAGTCCTTCATATTTTAGGAAAAATGTTTATTTCTTTACCATTCATCCAATTAAAATGGATTTTAAACAATAATGGTATAATAAGACAGCTTGAGAAACTTAAGACAATAGCGGTAAAGCACATTAAGGGATATCAGCCACAATCATCACGCGTTTAGGTAATAACGCTAAGACGGTCTGATAGATTTCAAACAATAGCAGCAGTACATCATAACGGATTTAAAGCAATAAAAGTAAGCTGTTCCAAAGGACTTAAGACAATAGCAGCAGAAGAGTATAACGTTTACCTATTTTTATAATAGTAGTTTTGAACCCAACTTAAAAGGCCATAGAAATCCGAATATTTGGATAAATTCCCCTTCGTGGTCATTTTAAGAGAAAGTAACCTACCATTTGCGTTATGCAGAGAAGAAGCCACAAAAACCTCTCATGGCTAGCCCGATGAAAGTTAAACTCTAGCTCATAATAGCACTATCATTGAAGATATTTTATGTCTGTAGCGTGGTCTGTGGAGGCTACACAATAGCGAAGAACATCATAAGCGGAGTATTTCGGAATTGAACCAAAAATGTTTAAAAAGTTAAAAACGTTTAACATAATTGTGTAGCTGGCAATTGTTTATCCAGTAGTTGAGAAACGATAATTAAAGTACCACTGGGGCAGAATTTTAAAAATTCAGTAAAAAAACTAAAACTTTGTGCGCCAGGTGGGTTATGGAGAACCTCAATTTTGTTACTAACGGCATTGTGATTGGCATTCCACATCGACCGCCTTTACTTCCCAGGCAACACAAAGACAGACCCATCGATGTGAAGTTAAGCCACCACCTGGGATAAAACTCCAGTTATTCATTATAATGAATCAGTGGTTTATGTTTCAACGGTACAGACAAAATAACTTTTTGTTTGATTAACGCTTTCAAATATTGTAGTTATAAAAGTTTCTTTAAACAGATTTAAATTCCTAAGAATAGCGAAAGAATTAATTAAAAGAAGTCAAATATATTAAAATCCATATTAACATAACGTTGCATTATTTAATGGCAACCGAAACCCTGAAAAGAGAAGTTTTAAAACTAACTACGTTGAATTTAAAAATCTAAAGTTCTTTTTTTCAAATCTAAATAAAATTTTTGAATTATTAATATACTGTAAATATTGTTGAATTATTAATTTGTAGTAAGTATTGTTGAATTATTAATATATTTCTATCCTTTGTAAAAATAATTATACCTAAAAAATATGCTAACACTTTTTACCATTTAGATATATTTAGAATGGCACTTTTAAATAAATTTTCACTCATGGTTGTTTCTCAACTACAGGCAAATAGTGTCTCAAAACCTTCGAAGTGTTTTAAACACCTCCTTTGTGATAGACATAGTTTCCATTCAATTCTGTTATGCTAAAAACCTAATGTAGTTAATTATTACCCTATGTTTAGAGCTGCATAGTCACACCCGGCTTCCAAAACATAAAACTCTATACCCAATCAAATCGAATGAATTTAAATAAACTCAGGTTATCGAAGGTTAAATGGCGTTGATAAATATTAGCCAAAAACGACAAAATTTTAGAGAATTGCAGTCAGTATAGCGGACAATACTTTAGTCATCAGACTTACCAGTGAGCACAATCAATTTGTTTGATAGATGGAAGCTAAAAAAAAATTTAAAATCTGAACACATTTTAGATTGGTTTGGTAGCTCTCAGGTAATATTATACTAGCTATACATTAATCTTTTCTGATTAAATCAGACCCCTGACGATGACAACATAATCGATTACATTTACTATTTAGTTTACCAAGTATGTTACTTGTATAAATCACGATTTCTTTTTAGCCATGAGGGTATTTAAAGTCAAAATGAATAATATAAACAATTTTTGGAGAGGCCCTTTCACTCCCCAATTAACACAACTGCTGAAGGGGCAATTCTAAATATGCTTCTAATCCTTTTAATTTAATTTTCACAAATATACTAATGATAGATTTTCTATTAACACTATCTAACAGAAATTCCTAAGTAGCATTATCTTTCGATACATATAAGATCTTCATCCAATCAGAATTTGCGATAAAAAGAGTGCTGTATTTTAGATTCTCTATTCATTTTTTCTCACAAAATTATGCCAATACTGTACCACGATCAGCATTTTTTGAAAAATATTTGTGTAGTAAACGGTTATTACTTTTTAGATTTTTGATAAGTATCCTAATCTTTATGCAATTAACGTCCAAGAAAATTTTTCGAGTCATTCAAACCGCTTTTCATCAGTTTATGCTGCAATTAGATTATAATTTAAGAACCTAAAAACTGATAAACGTATAGTTTTAAATTACTTACTCAAAACCACAAATCGCATTATTTTATTGCTTTGAAGTTTTGAGGAAAAATTCATAGAAGTTCTAAAAATTATACAGCGCTATTTCTCCTAGTTTTTCTAAAAAGCTATTTCTAAGAAACTTGGACAGTGATAAAACTGGACAAAATTGTATCGCAATATTTGAGAGAAAGATTTTGCGGAGAATACTTGGTGGTGTAAATGAAAACAATAACTGTAGAAGGAGTTTTAATTTTGAACTGTACAAGTTTTATAAGCAACCTGATATTATTAAATACATGAAAATAAATAGAATGAATTGGATGGCCCACGTGATTCTAATGAGTGATGACAATACAATAAAAAAGATACTGCTTTTTAGACCCACTGGAACAGGAAAGCGGGGAAGGCCGCGGTTGAGATGGGCTGACTCAGTGGAGTCATTTTCTTGCTATTAATGAAAAGAATTAGAGATCAAAGATAAATCGGAAGTCGTTAAAGGGAAATCTTATGGCCAACTATGATGATTTCTCCTAATCTGATGAAGCGATTTCTTTATTTTCTAACTTTTTGGAAAAGCATTGTGCTGTTTAATCAAAAGATTGAGAAGTACAAAAAAATATCGAGAAAACACAAATCAAAAATTTCACCTAGTATTCAAGATGGCGAAAGTAGGGGCATACAAAAAGTACGTACATCCAGAAGGGGATTTGCTATTTTGTACGGTTTTGTATGATGGGGAGGGGGTAGGTATTATACAAAGTACGTACATTATAAGCATACACCAAATTTAAATTCGACTTTTTCCTACACATGTATTATACATATGTTTATTCTAGTATATTTTTTCTCACGGCGACCACTTGTTAGAATGAGTAAATCAGTTCTCAAAAAAAGTTGTCACGCAAAATAAAAAACTGCAAACACCACATTTTCCCCGATTGGTGGTATTTCCACATTGGGTGTTATTGTTTAAATAATTTTAATGAATAAATTATTTTAAATAAATATTTAATTTTATTTAAAACATAATTATTTTAATTTTTATGAAAAAGGGGGGTAGACTAATAAAATGTACGTACTCTAAGGGGGGGGGGAGTAAGACCTTATGTGCGGTAATGTACGAAGGGGGGGAGGGGGTTAAAATTTCTCCATTTTTGTGTACGTACTTTTTGAACGGCCCCTAAGGAGTTATTTAAACATGGCATAAGCACTTATGTAGGAGAAAGAGATTAGTAATTTAGTAATTTTTGTTTACAAAAGGGGTTGGAATCAAAAGGAAAATTTCAACTTCGAAAATAATTTAGTTTTAAAGTTCTAGTGCTGATAATATAAATTTCTGTCAGTTATAGTTTCTTTATTCTTAATATTTTTTTTCTTTCTTCGGCGAAGATCAGTAATTTGTCTATTATTGCTCAGAATAGAAGAAAAACGTCGAAACAACGAAATTTTGAATAATCTATAATATCTCAACGTCTCTCTGAACTCTGAACAATCTCAATGTCCTAATAAATTCAGCGTCTCTCGTTGAATCTTAACGTATTATCTGATTGGGCTCAACGTACAGTGATATATTTAATTTAATTTTTATTTCTACTGAAAGTAGTAATAAATAAAAATAAACTAATACATAACATTTCAAGAGTTCAGTCAAGAGTGCATAAATATAACTCAAGTTAAAATCTAGGCATAATTAAATTTCACAGCTAATGCTTTAGTTCAAGTTCAGCTGTGTAAGCTTTCCTATTATAATTTTAATACGAAAACAAACAATTATTTTTTATTATTTTCTGCTTAAACCGTTAAAGAAATTACCGTTAAAAATTTACCGTTAAAGAAATACTTTAATGAAAGATGTTTTAAATTACTGAAATTTACCAACATGAAAACAACAAAAGACGAAAAGTTAATCAAAAGTATGCGGATAATATTATAGGTGGATTCATTGTATAATGAAATTAGAAATCTAAGTCGTCATTGGCTGCAGAGGTTACACATTGATTATCAAATACTACATAGAGGTTAGAGGTACATTGATTATCAAATACTACATAATCAATGCCATCGAATAAAGCATTAACATCATCTATTTCGCACAAAAGAAAAAAATTTCCAAAAAAATTTGCTCTTCTAAAAAAACGAAATAGAAAAATGTGAGGTTATTTTCGTTTTCTTCAGAAATTAATTTAAATGAGAAAGTAAACAGCATATGAATTTAGTTTCCAAAAGTGTTCTTATGATAATTATTTTAAATTTGTGAAATCTACTATCAATATAAATAAATTATAACAAATAATTAATCAAAAGTATATGGATAATTCTAAAAGGTTGATTCATTTTTGAATGAAATTAGAAATCCAAGTCGCCATTGGCCGCAGAGGTTTATATGTTCCTATATAATTAGTATCAACAAATAAAGCATCGACATCAATGATTTCTTTCAAAAGAAATAGTCTGAAAACAAATTGCTCCCCCAAGAGAAGAAATCAACAATATATATATATAGCTCTCAGGTAATATNTACTATATATGAGGTAATTTTCTTTTTCTTCAGAAGTTATTTAATTTTAATTTGAAAATGAGAAATTAAGCAGCGCATGAATTTAGTTTTAAAAAGTGTTTTAATGATAATTATTTTAAATTTTCGAAATTTACTATCATCGAAAGTAATACATAATAAATAATTAATCAATAGTACACGGATGATTTTATAGGTTGATTCATTTTTGAATGAAATTAGAAATCCAAGTCGTCATTGGCTGCAGAGGTTTATAAATTCTACATAATCAATGTCAACGAATAAGGATCAACATCTATGATTTCTATCAAAAGAAATAAAGTTTCAAAACAAATTACTTCTTCAAGGGAAGAAAAAAAAATGTGATGTAATTTCCTTTTTCTTTAGCGATTAAAGTTTCTTCGGCGTTTTTCATTCTTTCCTAGGTGACGAAATAGCCATACCATTGGCATCTTTCAGTTTCTAACACAGGAGCCAATGAAAGTTAAGGTAGGCGTGGCTAGAACGTTTCTATGCTTTGCATGAGAAATGAGTGTAAAATCGATTTATGGGAGCCTCGCTAGATTGTTTACAAGAAGAAAGGCATGCTATGTAAGCGGGGCGCTAGCTTGATTTATACTGACTTTTTACCCTGCACTATAAAACATGGCTAATAGAATTTTATCTCCAAGTAGTTTGTTTATATGTTTTATGGCGTTTAGGCGCTCGGATTTCACACCGTACTCTAATTACAACTTTATTTGATTTAGTTGACATGGCCACAGTGTGAAAGCTTTCACCAAATTGAGAGTTATGGTGACACGTGGCAAGAGAAGTTAATCATAGTTTCACTTACGAATATTAAAGAAAAGAAAGAGGTGCTGTATATCCTAACCAATCAAAACTCGATTCTTCTTTCCCTAATTAAGTTATTGTCATTATAATGTACACTAGGGATTTTTGGAGCTTGAATTATATCTGAAAAACTTATTCGCAACAAGACTGATTTCTCGCTATTGTTTCACCGATTTTCTTTCTTTATTATTATTTCTGGCATAATTGAGATTAATGTGTTAGTAATTAAGGTAATTTATGGAAAATAATTATTTTCTGAAACAAAGAATATTTGATTTGCGCGTTTAGTCCTTCATTCCATTTTTAAAAAAAATTCGTAATATAAAGATTACCATCTGGTTTTTACGAAAAAAAGTGATCAAGGGTTTTGATAATTGATATGTATTGTTATATATGCTCAAAACAATACAATACTTAAAATATAATTGATTTAAATGGTTTATATTATTCTTGTTTAAAGTCTTTAACATCAGTTTCAATTAAATACTTCTGAAAATATTTTTTTGCCTTTATTAATATTGCAGTTGTGCAAACAACACAATATTTATGACGCAATTAAAGATAATAAAACTAAATTAAATTAAAGCTTCTAATCTACTGACTTTTTTTTCCTTCATATTTTTAGAGTCAACAACTAAATATTTTTAATATATCATTTCTTAAAAAAGGGAATAGAATTTAGTTTAAACACACACCAACAGATGGAGCGTTTATCCCCTTTTCCTGAAAATCATTGTTACGTAACGGAAGGTAACTGATTAATCTCAATTTTTGAAAGAAAAAAAAAAGTCAACAGAAAGTAAAAAAATTATCTTTCTAACATTATTCTGTTTTAAATTGAAGCTTCAAGTTTTGTCGAAGTCAAAAATTTACATTTGCGTGAAAAAGTTTTACTGCCATTAAGCAAAATATAACAATGATAATTTGGATTACCTCAGAAAACAGAATTATACAGATCTTTGTTTGACCAAAAGTTTAATTCATTTTACGTAGTTTCAACTTTCAAATTTTAAAATATTTTAACCTCTGTATCATCGATTACTAACAGTACATTTTTGCTTTATTCATTTATTTAAGAATTTGCCCGTCATTTTGATCTCTACATATTTTAGAATACAAAGCTTAGGAAAAAAATAAAGATTATTAAAAAAATTTAAAAATAGCTTATCTTAGTATAAAAAAATTCATGATTAATAATTGAGCAAAAATAATTATAATCCAATTGAGTTTATAATGATTATAATGATATAATGATTACAACTAATGATTTAATGATATATTGATTTTATAATGCTCTTGATATGAGATCCTGCAATTTATGTCACCAGCATAATATTTTGCTTGGTTAATTTTTCATTCAACATGTAGGGATCTATGTCTTTATAAATGTATGTTATCACTTAGTCTGAGTTTTTAATATATTATTTCTGCATAATGTATTTATGTTATATGTATACACAACATAAATATGTAAAAGTATACATAACATGCCAGTGAAGTTTTCAATGTCATGAACATACGTAACATCAAACTAATGTTAAATAAAATGAACAATTTCCAAATACTTATTATTTTATGATTACTTATAATTATTAAAATCACTCAATTTCAAATTTGATATTCAATGATTTCCAATGTGTGTTAAATATTTGTTTATCGTCAGAGATTAATTTTTTTAAAAATAATCTACCAATATACCAAAGACCAGTGACGAAAATTATATCCCCTAAGCATCTTCTTGAAAAAGTATATTCATTTTACAAACATATTTAATTATATGTAATTTTTGGAAAACTATTTTGAATTGTATAAATAGGCTTTGTAGTCGCATGGAAAATATGCTTTCTTGTGAGCAATATGCCATTTTCACGACTGCTGCAAGTTTCCAAAAGTTACTCTCGACTGTTATGTCAAATTTAGCCTATCTAAAGCCAGCGCTGTCTCTGCTTATTCTAAAAATGGCCAAAAACGCCAAAATGGAAAAAAAGCCACAGTTTTGCGAAAATGAAAAGCGTCTGAATTTTTTAATATTTAAAAATCCTCTCTTTATTATCGGTGCTCATAAAAATTTAGAAAACCTGAGAATGTGGCATTCATTTTCATGGTTTTCTTCAAGGTGGAAAAATTTCGCAAACTTGGAGACTTTTAAAAAAGCTTCGTAACTTTTAAAATATTTTAGTTAAGCACAGATAATTCTTCACGGCAAGATGGTATATATAGTTTAAAATTATAGCTTTGCTTCAAGTATAAGACACTTAAACTGTGGCTTTTTTATTTTCCTTGATGAAAGAGCTTCAAAAAACCACGTTGAGTTACGTTAATAGCTAAAAATACGTTTATAATAACCAAGCAGTATGAGGAAAAAACTTTCAAAGCAATAATGTTCCGCTCTGAAATCACCGACAATAAGTTGTACATATTTACATAACCGCATTCATATGAAGAGGGGTATTGTTGTACATACCCATATTGTATTCCAACCTACCTAAAAGTAGAGGGTTATGAACTATATCAGGCCTTTCGTTCTGCTTGGGGTACAGAGGAGCACCTGTACCTTCTTGACAAAGGGAAGGTTGTACTGGGGGCATAGGGGGCGGTGGAGTTTCATAAGGTGACAAAGTGTCATATTCTTCTGGGAGTTCTCCACCCCCACATTTCCCTTCACAATCATCTTCGCAATCCTCCAGGCCTGCGTTGCAAAATTAAGTGTTAAAAAATGTAGATAATTTGGGGAATAGGGGCACAAAATGTTTCTTTCATACCTTGTGATAGAAATATGCAGAATGAAATGAAAAACTCACTATTGAATGAGGATTAAGTACTTTATATTTTTATGAATCAATCACATATTTGTGAAATTTTCAAGTGTACATATTTTTTATTTAGTTACTTTTTTTGTGTTGAACATTTTTGCAGCTTTTAAGAAACAATTTTGTGTTTCAAGGTTTTTTTCTAAAAAGATATGTCATTTATAAGTTTCACAGTTTTTCAGATTTTAAAAAAATAAATAAATAATTTCCTAAAAATATTTGTTTATTGACATTTCAACATTAAAATTAAATAATTCTTAATAAGTAACTGATATATGAATAACACACAGTAGTATAAAAAATTGTGCAACTGTTGGTTTTTGAAACGGTTCATACACTTATTTAGCTAAAAATAATTAAATGTACAATGAGAAAGAAAAAGTATTGTCAAAACTGCTGGAATATGGTAAAATTTGTTGTTTATGTAAACTTCGTCTCTATAACTAACTAACTCAGTGGCGCGACAGCCCATTAAGAGGGCCAAGGCCGACTGTGCCCATCTCAGTTTTCTTGACCTTGGGCTCTGGGGTGCGGGAGCATATGTTCCGGTCAGGTGGTCAGCCGAACGCGGAACCCCCAGTGAACGCGGAACCCCCACTTCGTCTCTATGGGAACATAAAAAAACTTGCTAATTTTTACCGAAGTGCTTTGGTAATGATTATGGTAAAATTAACAATAACTTATAGTTTTATAATGTGCAATAAAATTTGGTAATATTATCATGGTAATATAGCATGGCATAAAAAGTATTTATTTGGATAAATTGATTTTTCAGTTTTACATTTTCACTAAATGTGTTGTAATAAAAACTTTAATTTTGAAAACCAGTAATTTGCCAGCAAACAAAAAAAATTACCATATGAATGGTTTAAAAATCGCATATTTTGGGTTTTTTAACCAGAAAAGTGGTTTTTTTTTTTTTTTTTTTTTTTTTTTTTTTTTTTTTTTTTTAAATCAGAAATGTCGTTACCATATAGTACGGTAGTTTTACCAGAATTTTTTCTCCGTGTCAAATATGACTTATGGTATAGTTTTCCTTATCTGTGCAGCATTCATATGTCTTTCGTGGTGTTTATTTTAGCTTTTCGACTATGTGATAATCAAGTTTAAATAAGAAATTATTAACAAATTTAAATGTTTCATTTCAATATGAGTTTTTGTTCCAAATTTTGAAGTGAATTTCCAAGACAAACTCCAACGTTTTCATCTTGTTCCTTGCTTATAGAAATTGGTGGTTCAGTGTTAATTCATTAATCCTCAACATTTACTTGACCGAAAAATGTGTAATGAAAATTTAATATGAAAAATATCATAATACATTTACCACCTTAAAAAAGAAAGGGAGAGGGAGAAAGAAAGTGTTTTTCAATTTACTACTATTTTGCTTAAAAAATAATATATAATAATTCTTATTTTTTGAAGAAAATTACCAGTCCTTTGAAAAAGTCTTTAAATGCTAATGAATTAATACAATGCTTTTAAATTTCTATTAGCTTCATTTTTTAAATCTATCCTTAAAATTAAGGATTAAAGCAACGATAAGTATTTCTTTTTGATTGCATACATTTGAATGAAAAAGCTGGTTTTTAACGTGACAATTTTTATAATATATCTCATGTGTCAATCATTTAACTTACATTGGAAGAGGGAAAATTCGCAATTTCGTCCCTTTTGTTTATTTACTAATGCTTAAAACCTAACTAACAATTCGAATGGTTTTATTATTATTTTTATTGTCCGTTTAAACTAATGCTGATAGACGAAATGTCAATAAAAAATTAAATTAAGTTTCATTTTCATGAAATGAGTCAACATCTGAAAATAGGAACAGTTTAAAAAAATAAATAAATAAAATCAATCAGCAAAAATTTGAGAAGCAAAAAACGGCCAACAGAACAAACCTTTTTAAAAGGACTTTTCAATGGAATTAAAAATATTTACTTTTAAAAGGAAGTTACTTTGCTTGCCTGGTCTTATTGTAAAATTTTATTTGCTGTCATTTATTAGAGATTATTTGCGGAACACACTTTTACAAACTGTAAATTAATATTAACTGTCAACATTGAACCTTACAGAAAAAATTTGTTTAAATTTTCTTTTTGTAACGTAAATTTAGCTATTGTTATACGTTCTCAAAGAAAAGAACTCAAATGATAATAAATCTGCATTCGATTTCAAAACATAATAATTAATAGCTATTTAAAGAAAAACATATTATTTAATAGTTATTTAAGGAAATTGAGATAATTAATTTTTGCAACTTATAGTAAAATAAAACAAAAATTATAAAAGTAGCACTCTTTTTTAATTAACGATATGTGAGGAAAAATTGAATAAACATCCGGAAAAGATTTATTCTTATAAATTATATTTTATTCCCAAACATTTCTTCAATATTTACATTAGTGTTAAATACGAATTCTAAACAATGAAATCAAGAGAATTACACTAGTTTCACTTAATGAAAAAAAAAAAAAATCATTTCAATTTTCAGATTTTATAAAATTACTTTTATGCATTAAGTAAATGTTTTTGTTCAATTTTATTTCTAAAACTGAATTAATACGGTCTGCCGATTGAATAATTAGATATTTTGTATGAAAAAAAATCAAATTTTCAGAACTAATAAAACGGCTTTTTTTGCTCTTTTTTATTTAAAATTTAACTAGTTATTAATAATAAATTAGCTAGAAAGTTTCATGTAAAATAAATTAACTTGTTAGCTTGGTCTGTTTTCTATTGGTGTGTAAGAAAAATAGGGAACACGTTTTTTTAATTAAATTTCTTCTGAAAATAGCGCCTTATTTACGATAATCCACACTTAGAAACGATAATAAGCTGTAATAAAGCAAAAGAAAAAACAGAATCGGAAATGTTTTGTTTAAGATCTTTTATCTGATACAACGGAGTAAAGATTGTCCTATACCCATAAATTTAATAATCATATGAATGCTCACCTTGCTTTTTTTATTCAGATTCTTTTACGTAAAATACGCGCAAAAATTTTTTTTTCCAACTATTTATCGAAAGTATTTACGAGATAATTGAATATCAAACTAATGCTTTACGATGAAGCTCTAACCGAATCTATGCCATTTATCTTTATCCACGCCATTTTGTTATTTCTTAATTCTTTTTAATAACTCAGTAATTGCTTTTTAAATGTTTCCGGCTCAGTTCAAATTTCAGTGTTGAGTCTTGAACTTGGTTTCATTGTCACTAAAGTAGTAATAAATATTATATTATTAAAGAACTTGAAATGATTTTTAATATTCAGAAGAAAAAATATTATTACCTAAAATATTTATCCCATTTAAAATGTTACTTTTTTACCATTCTTTAGTTAGCAAAATTTTTTTTTTTTAATTATTTTAAACCCAATATTTCAGTAAATATTTTTTAAATTTTTCCAACTCAATTCGGGTTTCAGTGTTTAGTTTCAATGTTTAGTTCAATGTCGGGTTTCAGTGTTCACATTTGATTTCCATGCTGCTTAAGCTTAAACAGTAAAACACACTAAACTTAAACTTAACAGTAAAAAGTTTTTTTCTTTAGTAAAAGAAATTAGTTAAATGTAATGTACTATTTGCAATAACCTAAAGTGTTTCTCAAATGAAAATTTTTTTCAATCCTTGAGTTAATTTATAACTAAATAAGCAGTAAAATAATTAATTACATACTGAAAATCAGAACGAAATAGTTAAAAAATTGTAGACTAATTTATGAATGCTTCATTTGTTGCCATTTACAGCAATATTTTGATTATTTTAAGGCAAAGCTAAGATTCTAATGGTTATTAAAAATATTGTAAAAGCATTAAAAAGATTTAAATTATCAAAAATAACATTAAGAAATGCAAAATATGTTAAAATTTTGAGCCATTAACGGCAAATTTCTTGCTTATTTTAAGGCAAAACTTTTTATTAACGCTTTTTTTTCTTCTAATTATTATTAAATGGATTTAAATTAACAAGAATAATCTTAAGAAAAAATATTGTACTAAAACATATAAAACTCATATTAACCTTATGTTACGTAATTTAAGAGAACACAATTTAAAAACGGTAAATTTATTTTTAAATTAAATAAGGTAACATTCTAACCCTTAACTAAATCTTATCCGTTATTCTTTACCAACATTTCTTTAATAATTTTTATAAATGTTTCTGAGATAGTTTCAGCGTTAAGCTTGGTTTCAGTGTGACTAAGATAGTAATTTGTATTCTACTACAAAAGATAATTAGGTGAATACAATGTATTATTTGGAATGATTTATCACATTTAAAAGAGAAATAAGACAGACTCTTCAAATTAAAAATTTTGTATTTTAGACTTTATATTACTTGTAATTATACCAGTAAACTTAATCCCCAATAATTGATTCTACATATATTTTTACACGATTTTGTTATTTCTTTTTGATAAATCAGAAGCTACATATTGGATCTTTCCAGCTTAGCTTGAGTTATAGTGTTCAGTTTTGAATTCGGTTTCAGTGCTTCTAAAGATTAATCCGTATTTGATTGCTAAAGATTTATTATAAAGTATTTGTTTGAATATTTTATCACATTTAAAGCACGGAAGATCTTTTCAGCTTAGCTCGAGTTACAGTGTTTAGTTTTAAACATGGTTTCTTTGTTACTAAAATATTAATTCATATTTGATTATTAACGAAAATTTACTATAATATATTAGTTTTAATGTTTTTATCACATTTAAAGATCGGAAGAGTTTGATAAACCAGTTACAACATTTTTAATCCTTCCAGCTTAGCTTGAGTTACAGTGTTTAGTTTTGAACATGGTTTTAGTGCTACTAAAGTATTAATCCGTATTTTATTACTAACAAAGATTTTTTAATAAGATATTAATTTGAATGTTTTATCTCTTTCAAAATAGAAATATCACTTATTGCTTTAAATATTCTGTAAGTTAAAATGCTAATTTTCTAATCTTTGTATTAGGTTTTAACTAAATAAAATTATAAAACAATACTTACATTTTGAAAATTAAAATGGAGAAGCTCTAACAAAAATGAGAAACCGTCTGCAAAACAGCAAACCTACATCTATCTATAATCGCAGCTGTTTCCCTGCTTTCCTTTATTTTTACCTTCAACCACACAGACGATCGATAAATTTCTGAACCCGAACGAAACTTGTCATAATTGCTTCGTACTGGTTTCATGCTATCGTTCACTCCCCCTCTCGCCCACTAGATTTCGCGCCAGTTGCAGTTACAGTAAAAGTATGAAAAAATATATAAAAATAAATTCCTAGGAGAATAAAACAGAGTCAGTTTCTATATTTTGTTAATGAAACACAAAATTAGAAATAAAAGATTTCTTATGTAAGGCTCACAATGTGGCTCAAAACTTGTTGTGCTGATTTAAGCGCGAAGTGTTTTATACCCTTTTTGTGGTAAAGATCTGAGTGTGAGGAAATTTATAGTGGCTATTTGTTTTCCCCTGCACTATCCACCTTACTCTGGGCTATAAATTTTCGCACTCGCATGCAATACCTAAATTAGAGGATACTAATTTATATTTATGGGGTGAGATTAATTATTTATTTAAAATCTCACGCGTGTTGCTTGTGCACCGAAAAGAACTCATTATTTTCCCTTAAACTACTCCAACGTTTTTAATGTTGTGAAATTTTACTATGATAAGTTTCTTTATTTAGTGGTTAGAATGAGTTAGTCTTAGTGAGAATATCATTTTATAAAGGATTATTAAAAAAGAAATTCAGTTTAAATTGCTCCTTATTCGTATTGCTCTATTTTTGTCCATAATGTAATTTCACAATTGTTTTACTTTAATTCTGATGGTATTTATATAAATCTTCTATCATCTGTTACTTTATCTTATTATCCTTATCTTATTATTATCTTATGCTTATTTTACTATATATTAATTTAATATATTGATTCGAATCCTAAAGATTTGATGAAGCGTAAAAGCAGTAGGTTAATTATTTATTTAAAATCTCACGCTTGTGCACCGAAAGGAACCCATTATTTTCCCTTAAACTACTCCAACTTTTTTAACGTTGCGAAATTTTACTATGATAAGTTTCTTTATTTAGTTTTTAGAATGTGTTATAAAAGGTAGTGAGGATATAATTTTATAAAATATTATTAAAAAATTTATTCAGGTATACAGCTCCTTATTCGTCCATAATATTTTCAGACAAATGTTTTAGTTTATTTTTGTTGGTTTATTTTAGTTTGTTGTTTGTTCATATTAATCCCATATTATGTATTGCTTTATTTTATTATTATTCTTTTATTTTACTACACATTAACTTAATAGATTAATTTGAGTTACAATGTTTTAATTAAAGCGTGAAAAGCAGTAGTATGATATTAGCAATAAAATAATTGTAAATAAATTAATTTTTAAAAAATAATCCCAAGAAACTGAAGTGATGAGGTATTATTTGATTAAAAACTTTATTCGCTTCAAAAATATATAAATTGGAAATAACATGTTTCAAGCACTCAAAAATAGGTGCCCATTTTCAAGACTTTCCAGACGTGAATGAGAAGAAACGAAAGTGATTTGAAATATAAAGAGGTAAGTCCGAAGAAAAATTGGAAAATAAAGGTGAAAAAAAAGAGCAAGAAAAACCAGAGTACCAGAGAGAGAAAAAAGATGAAAAACAGAACAAAAAAAAAATCACAGTGGTCGAGAGGGCAAATCAGGGTAAAGTGGATTTCCCCACGCTATGGAGTGGTGGTGAAGAACTAATGTCGTTAACATGGTAAAGAAGTAAAAACTTGTTAAAGCCTTTATTTTTTTCACTTTTCGTTGGCAATTTTATGTTTTATATTTCAAATCACTTTTGTTTCTTCTCATTCAAGTCTGGCAAGTCTTGAAAATGGGCACCTATTTTAGAGCACATGAAACATGTCGATTGTCATTTCCAGTTCATATACTTTTGAAGCGAATGAAGTTTTTAATCAAGTATTTTTAGGCTCCAATTTCTTTTTTTTTTAACCAGCTAATATTGGTTCCAGCAGTTTTTTCATGTGTGTTTAACTAAAATTCTATTTCATCGAAGCCTTTCTAAGTTTATTCTAAATTAGTATATTTCTTATATAAGCAGAATCTGTAGGTTAGTTAGGATTTCTGCAGAATGTGCAGATCAATATCAAATTCACAATTTTAATATTTTTCTCTAGTAAGTCTATTAAGCTTTTAATGTGATTGATCTTATTTGTTACTTAAGCTAAATTTTACTTAGTAACTCTATGCTGTAAATTTTTCTCCAACTCATTTTTATATCAATGTTGAATTTTTTTTACCATTAGTTACAAAATTAGTTTGCTTATAATATGTGCAAGTTTTCTTGAATCAATTTCTTCCTAAACTGTGTTTAGTACTCATGTATTTAACTGTTTATCCGTTTTTGTTGTCTAATACTTATTATTCTTGATTCTCATCTTTAATATCATTTTTGATTCCAGAATATCTCATCTTGAAAAATTGATTACAATGTGCATTATTTAACCTATTATTATGTGCATTATTACCTATTATGTGCATTATTTAACCTATATATTTTTCTAACATCAAATGAATAATTTGTAATTATTGCTCTCAAAAATTGTCGCAATATCAATGTTAGTTTTTAAAAGCTTGTGAAACACAATCAGTTGCATGAAATGCATAGGTAGAACTAATTGTAAGAATTTTTTTTCTATTCTTTCCTTAAATTTCTGCATATTTCTATCAATAATATGAAAAAAATAAGTAATATTTCAACTTTTAGTTTAAATTTTGAGTTATTATATGAGAAAATTCTTATGTAGCCTAAAATGAAAATGAAAGCAGACATGCATAAAATTCAGCAGCTTCACAGGCAAGCAAAATTAGTGCAAAATGTAAATAAAATAAAAAAATGAATAAATAAAGCAAACCACACAAAACATGCAAGGTGAAAAGAAAGAAAGGAGATGGGAAACAAAAAATTTAATGAGCAAAAAAAAAAATAGCACAATTTTGGTTCTGTGTTATTATTAAAATTTCATTACATGAAGTAAGTAAAATTTAAAGAGTGTATACTTAATCAAATGTTGGACTGTTTAAGTCTCAAAAGCTTATAAACTGAGCAATATTTACGCTTCACTGAAAGGGGAAAGGAAAAAAAATTGAAAGTGCGAAAAAGACCGCAGTTTAAAATTTAAGCAAGCTTACCGGAAATTGTTTCGAAAATTCTTTCCGCTATTAATTTAAATTTAATGTGTTTCCCGACATATTAAGAATATTACCAAATATGTCACATCATAGTTTACATCTTGCGCAATAAGACAAATAAATGTTATTCATTTTCCAAAGAACTTATATCCAACTAGGTGTTAAAGGAATGGAAAGGTTAATTTTATTGTGACATAATTAATTTATTTTTTTCATTTATAATTATTATTTCAAAAGTTATGCAGTCTTCCAAATCAAACTATCAAACTTTTAAGTAAAATATTAAAAATTTAATAACTCAAAGTGCTAATTTTTGTGTAGCAACTTATTGAATATAGCAACTTAGAGTGTCAGGACTGCAGCAAGTCACCAACACTAAAAAACAAACAAAATTATCAAAAAATATCGTGCAAAAATAGTCTACGCCTACTAATTACCGGAGATTTTGGGTGCTGGTTTAGTTGTGCCATAGTTAAAATTATGCAAATCTATGTGAAATTATGTATTTCATGATTTAAGCTAAAAGAAATGCTAAGGCTAGCTCTTATAGCCGTGGTTATTAATTAAGCAATATGATAAAAAGATAACCTGATAATTAGGAAAATTCAAATTTTGGCTGCTAGAAATATTTTTCTAAGATCTTCGTAACATGCATGAAAATTGCATCTGGTCGATACCCCAGAATTAATTGAATTAAAAAAAGATATGAAGCATATTTTAACCCTTCTTGTGGTATCCAGTTCCCACCCAGTATGGCAATATAAAGAGGAATATTTTTTGAGAAAGCATTCGAAATATGTGAATTGACTTTTAGGTGAAAACAGTGAATAGGTTCAGGTTGTGAAATTTGATGTAAATTGAAAATATAAAACTGATGCTAAGCAGTGATTTTAGAAATAAATCAGTTAGCAATATTTTCTTAACAATTTAACTTTATATGAATACTAAATAATGTATATATATAGTTTCTTTAAAACGCAATAAGTACAAAACGCAACACAGAAGTACAAAACGCAACACAGTTATTCTAAAATATTGTAATTTATTATTTTATTTCTAACTTGTGCATTGAAAAAGTTGCTCTGTAGTTAATTATGCAAGGCAATTTTATTTTATGGGATTATTTATATTAAAAGCGTCCCTAATAAAGCAACAGAACTAATTTTTCAAAATTTTACGAAATTCATTTTTTATTATAATTGAATTGCATGAATATTAAGTTTAAATAAAATAAAGTACATCAACTTGCATTGAAAAACTCAGAAATTTTTCCATCATTATCATTTGTCCATATTGTACATTAAATTTTATATTGACAGGCAAAAAAATTTATTTGATGCTAACAATTATTTAAACTAAGCAAAATTAAAGTTAAGAATAAAATATACGATTTTCATTTTAAAACGATGATTAAATTAAAGCTTGAGACAATACGGCATTTAAATAAGAGAATTTTAAGGATTATATTTGAATTTTTTATTTTTATTGAAATGCATAACAAAATATTGTGATTTGCATTTTTATCGCAGCCTTCATATTTTCATAATGCTTTGAAATAATTAAGAAAAACTATAGAAACTATGTAAAAACAATAACCTTAATTTTTCCAGAAAACTTTTCTACATTTATTTAATGATAACAGTTTATTTTAATAAGTTTGGTAGAATTACTGAAGCATTAACGAAATTTCAGGTGAATTTTTTAGACTAATTAACATTAGACTTTCTTAGATTAGACTGAAATATTTTCACGCGTGTCTTTAAATTCTGGCATAAAAAATATAATATCTTTACATAAGATTCTCTTATCTTAGCGTATAAAAAAAATGTTTCTTCTCCTACAATAGTCACAAAAAAAAAAAAAAGAAAAGAAAAAAAGAATGCCAAATAAATTTTAAACATATTACAATAATATGAAAAGAAAACTATGAAACAAAATATACTAAAAAAAAAAACTAAATAAAATAATTGTGACATATTTAATCAAAATAAAATAGGAAATAAAATAAAATAGACAAACACATAAGATAATGGATTTGTATTCTTTTGTATTCTACGAGACCAGAATAACAATATTTAAAAAATCTGATTTTTTATTAGTTCTTCAAGAAATATTTTAAACTTCTTATGTTCTAAAATTCTGATACTTATTAATCTATCAAATTTTTAAGTGATCACTACCAAGAAAAGAATTCTCCTGATTTGTTCGAATCACACGAAATCATGCGAAATATAGTAATTTAAATGGACATGCAGATTTCTTTAATTAAATATACCTTTGAATTAAATACTTAATTTTTTTTAAAATTTGAATCAGATATAGCAAATGATTACAAGAACATGTTAAATTACAAAATAAATTCCACAGTCTAAATAACCAAACTAATTATTTATAGAAACTCTTATTAAATACAAGTACTGTCCCATTTTTAGGTACATTTTTAAATTGAAATTTCCGTATTAAACGCAAAATTTTTCTTGTTTAAAATTTCTAATGCTAAAATAATATATTAAAGGGAATATATCAATCATGCTGAAACTGACTTTTTTTATGTATTTTTTCTAAGAAACTGCTTATGATATAGTTTTGAAATTTTTATGGGATATTTGAGATTACATCAGTTGTATGCTATGATAATGTATTAGCGTTAACAGGAATACTTTTTGAATTATGAAAGATTTTTGCTCAAAAATGATAAAACTTTTTCAAAAATTTAAAGTTCTAAGTTCATATTTTTCTTAAAAAAAACTTCTGCCAAGGATATGTATTAACAGTTATCACATGCGTAAACATGTATATGTAAATATTCTGAGGAGAAAAAAAAACTGAAGCAATATCTTGTTTAGATGCTGAGAAAAAGTACATCGAAGTCGTTTCAGCATTAATAGTATATGCCCTACCGACTCCCCTTAACTGTACAAGTCAGAAATGTGTATAAAATTTATATTATTCCTTCAAATTAAAATTTAGAAAAGTAAGAAAATCACGTGTGATAAAATTTCTTCCCTAAATATGTTGGTTAACTAATAAATGTTTTTCAATTATTTCAGTGAGAACAGTCTGAAGATAATCAAGCATATACTAGAAACACATGTCGTTCGATATCTGGCTACGATAATTTACGATCTCCAAAACTGTTCAACGTAAAATCGATGATGGACTACGGCCATAGCGCATGCGCGTGTATTCTGCACGAGCTAGAATTCAGTGAAAGACACGAAAAGCTGAAAGCAGGTGCAAAGATTCCGAAGAACTCTTCAGCCAACAAAAAAGTTTCCACTGATCTTCCACCCTATATAGCGTGTGCAACGGAATTTCTCAGGCTTAGATATATATAGCTTGAACTTTTGTGTCTAGTTTGGCCTTTTGCCTAATTCTTTTACCTTTGAAACTCAATGACTTATTGGATTGTTGGAAAGATCTTTGAAGGAAAAGTAGAAAACTCCTGGGTAGCATGTTATGCTATGAATAGAAAATGTTCTGATATTAAATAGGGCTTAGAATTAAATGCAATAAATTTTTATAGAAAACTTGTTGGGTTTGGTTAATTTTTGATTCAAATGTAATTATCTGTACAATTTAAGTATGATTTTTTGCTCATTTACGTTTTTATTTTTCAGCTATTGATACTTACTAACATGGAAAAAAAAAACATAATTTTAGATAATGTAATGAAAAAAATAAATTGTTTCTTTTCAGATTCGAGAGGGAAAAAAGGAAAATTATTTTGGGCTCATTTGAATATTCATATACGCTTTCATTTTGATTTAATTATTATTATCATTTTAGATTTATTCTACTTTGATAAGGATAAAATATTTTTAGTTTATTTTATTTCTTTTTTAGAAAGACAATTTCTCTTTGATTCCTGCTGAATTTCTTAAATTTATTATTTAAATTTATTTATTATAAATTTATTATTCGTCAATACTTATTCGTTACTAAGCAGTGCGTTCTTACATCAACTCGCATTATATTGAGATAATAGTTATTGTGGAATATAGCTATTGAAGTATAAGCAAATTTTGAAATACAATTTTTTAAAATGAAATTTAAATTTCTCTGAATTTATCCTGTAATGTTATTCATTTCTCTCATAATAATGATTTTCCCTCAATCCATTCAAAAACAGATTTCAAAAATTCATAACTATTTAAAAATACAGCTTTATTTTTAAATAATGCTGTGATCTATGGTACTATGCATTAAATCGAATGGATTGCTGCTATTATATTTAGGGTTTAATTACCGCATAGGCAGGTGGAGCACTTCCCCATGGTCTCCCACTTAAATATATTTATACCTATCTAAACATAGATCTTTCAAATAACGTTGATGAAATTTTAAATTTTCAAGTTTTTCATTTGTTTTTAATTGAATTTGATTGTTTATAAATTTGAAATGATCCTTTGTATTTTACGACTTTTTTGTGGAAACATATTCATTATTGCTCAATTAATCTTAAATTAATAATAATTAATTGAAATTGAAGCACTAATGCTTTTATATTGATATATTTTTTTTACTATAAACTAATTTTATTGGAAAATGTTGGCAACTTATGTTAAAAACATACAAATTTTATCAATGGAATTTCTATTAATTCTTAATCACTCATTATAATAAATAGTTTATAACCCTTAATATTCTTATTTACTAATTTGTTTCCTCTTAATTTTATTTTTTTTTTAGAAGGTTTTAAAATTTGAGGCCTTTAAATCAAAACTTTGCTCATAATATGGATCAGATCATATTATTTTGTTGATGAATTTACATTACTATACAAAGAAACTTCAGTTGAATGCTTTTATTTTAAGGAAATAAGTTGAGACTACAAATATACATTACAACTGTTTCTACAGACATAAAATTACTTTTTTTGTAGAAATTATTCGATAAAAATGTAACCGAAAGAAAAAAAATCCTCAATTGTTATTAATTAAAAATATCATTTTATGTATATCGTCTATTAATTTATTCATATAAAAAATTAATTTTGCAAAATAATGTAAGCATCAAAAAGTGTTTTCAGAATTAATGAAGTTAAAGATTTCATAAAATAATCTCGTAAAATAAAAGGAGGGAAAAAAAAACCCATTTATATTTAACTTTTCTCCACCTTCATTAATTCTACATTAAGCGTCATAAATAATAAGAAATATTTAAGGGTGAAAAAGAAATATTTTATATTCTTCTCTCTCTTTCACTTTCCTTTTTAAGTTTTAGCGAAACATTAATTAGTGATAATTTATGAGTGTGAATCTTATAAGAGTTGTTAATGAAGTACGAATATTAATTTATGTAAATTAGAATAGTATTACAGAATAACGGTTTTCCGCTGGAAATATTTCTTGTCCTTTGTTTAGTCGTATATATTCAAAGTATAAATATCCGTAATAAAATGCATACGAAATATATTGACTACACGGAGAAAATTTTTTTGTAAAATTACCATGATGTATGGTAATGACATTTCTGGTTAAGAAATTTTGAAATAAATTTGAAAGCAAAATATTTTGAAATTTTTTTTTGAAAGTGAAACACCCATAATAGATTGAATTAAAATAAATTTTAAAATTTGATTATTTTGAATCGAGAAATAAGTTGGATGTCTTATACGGGTAAAGGCCTGTAAATAGTAGTTAGTAACTTTAAGATAAATGAAAAGTGTACAAATATTTGTAATTTCACTTAACTTACTGATATATAATAATGATACTTTTAAATGAAAAGCTTATAAAGTTTATGAATATGATTCATTTTAACATTATTTACCCCATAAAAATGTCATTGGTTAGCAAAGATGAAGTATTTAAAATACTAGTTATAGTAAAGAAAAACCATGCGATACATTAATATACCCTTGTATATTATAAAGAAAAAGGCAGCAAGCATTTGGCTATTTATTTCTGCTAATTGCTTTTAGCAACAAATTTGGCAATTTTGGTTAAATTATAATCTAATTTAGATTTAATTAATCCTGATATGTTTTTAAATAAATTAGATACAACGGTCATTTTTCCGTCTACTCGCAAAATGTCAGTCTGGATAATGTTTCTAGGGTTGAATCACCAGCCTGTTCTAAATATCAAAGGATGGATAATTGAAGTTCGGTATGTAATACGCTCATAAATTCTATCGTACCAAAGTAACCATTTGCTGTTAATATAGATAAAAAGTGCTGATTAAACGTAGTTTTAAATATTATTGGCAAATATGAAAATACAATCAACTTCTCTTGATATCCACATTTTATTTGCATTGAAAAATTAAAAGAACAGTAAAAAACTTGCATAGGAAATTCAAGGGTTAATTACGGTGAAAAATGAAAAACAGAGAGTGCCTGCTGACAATAATTAGAAAACAATGGCGGTTGTCCAATAAGAGAACTGGACCAATAAGAAAATCGGTCCAATTAAAGCAACATTGACCCATATATGAATACAGTTATATTTAACGAGAATCGTGGTCGTAATGGGGATAGAGCACTCGTCTTCTAAATGAGGTAACCCAGGTTCGAAACATTGTGGTGGCTGGTTGATACGAATTCTGCTCCCGGAACCAACTACAGTACTGACATAAAATATCCTCGGTGGTATACGAATTATGGGTTGGAATCCCCTTGCTATCGGGCCAACCGTGTGAGGTTTTCGTGGTTTCCCTTAAACTGTAATGCAGAGCGGGTTAATTGCTTCAAAAAGTCCTCCACAAGGGCTAGTTCGTCCCAATGCTTGAACCAGGAGTTCTGGTTTTGGTTCAAAAGTACAAGGGTACGGAGTTGAACATTTGTAGTCGTAAACCCAANGCTTAATTTAAAAGTTAGTATTGCATGTTTTGTTTAGTATAAGTATGTTTTGAACTGTGCAAAAAGAAACATTAACAATTTCCTGCTACTGTTTTCGTTTTTACTTTTTTTTTAAAAAAAATATACGAGTCACACTTAAAGTTATAGTATAGGAATTTAAATGAAAATGCTTACTTTTAAATAGCAATGTAAGGTTGAAAACAATATTTGTAAACAATTATTAATAAATCTAAAAATAAAAAAAAACTGGAGATGTCTATACTGAAATAACAGATAAGCATAGATCTGCATGTCTTATTGAAATAAATAATTGTTTCATCTTTCTGACCATTCAACCTTTGAAAGGAACTCTCTTGATTAGTTCCAGAATAATGCGTTTCAGATAAATATATCAGCAATTAGAGAGAACTATGTTTCCTGCTGAGAACATTTTTAATTGCAAAATACGGACCAAAGAATATACATTATAAAAATAAAATAGTTAAAACTTGTGCCAGTAAAAACGGAATCGGATGTGCGAGTAAAAGGCAATAAATTTCAGAATTTCAGTTTTTTCCCCCAATAAGATCTAACGTGTGTTTATAAACTGCATCCGTACACGAGGCAGCATATAACTCTTTGACGCAAACGGGACACCGGTGACCCTTTTATATATTTTTTTCTGACGCTCTATTTACAAGAAAAATATATTTTTGAACTTTTTAATTATAAAAAAACAGTTTAATAGTTACTTAAAAATTCAGTTAGATAATCGGAATCATATAAATAATCAAATATAAATTCCAAAAAAAAAAAAGATAGTTAAAAAAATTTTTTTTTTAAATTCATTTTCGAAAAAAAAAACATTATCAGTAATTGATTTTGTAAAATAAAGAAATTTCAATGATGAATAACTGTATCTCTTAGATCTATATAATAGCAAAATTATTTTTCGGAAGTGTTTGGACACCGGTGCTGTATTTCAAAACCATAAATTATTTAAATGTTAAATATAATCACTTATTTCGACTTAAATTAATACAAAATAAATACAAAAATATGTTTAAATTTCTACGTCAAGGGATAAGAGCCGTTGCGTCTTCCGGGCAAACCTTGTGCAAAATAATAATACCACAGAAACTGTTTGAAGATTATACATAACTTAAAATAATATCAAGCTTCAGAAATAGTTAAATATAAGAAAAAAAATTTAAACACTCAATGAACTTAAAAACACATAAAGAGGAACTAAATAAACTATAAAACCACAGTCAAAACATGATAAGAAAACAAAAAAAAAAAAAAGG
>NC_092215.1:2492023-2592210 GCF_043381705.1 Parasteatoda tepidariorum
TTTATAAAAAAAAAAAAAAAAAAAGGTTTATATCAGCAGTAAATAATTTTGTCATAATTCGTTGGATTCTTTCATTACATGTGGAAATTTATAATAACATTCATAATCAATAACAATAAACATTAAAATACAAATTATGAATATATGAACATAAACATGTGACTTTAAATATAATTAGCTCATGATATTATCCATTTATAGATTAATTCATTAACGGTAATTTTTATTTCTGTTTCTCAGCGCTACAGAATAAATTTTGCTTACTAGCTAGAACTTTAAATTTTGTAGATTTTAAAGATTTAAATTGTATAAAATCCAGACCTAATTTTAAAAACATATAAGATTAACAGTATTTAATATATAAACTCAGGATCTAATAATTTCCATAAGAGATAAAGCTATATTCATAATCAAGAAATTATGAAAAACTTAAACTTTTTTGATTGTGGTTGAATTCACTGATTTATGTATACATTTTATATTTATAAATATTGAAAAGTTTCAAAAAAAGTTATTAATCATTTATTTTTTTTTTCTTCGGAAATTTAATATACTTTTTTGCATTACTTCATTTCTTAATAGGAATAATTGCACTTCGAATTAATCTCTTCCTTCCTTTTTTACATTTTTCTAAAACTAATAATTTAAATAAAAGCTTAAGATCGATCAGAATTAAAAATTACAATTCTGCTATTGATATTAGTTACTTACTTAGACTCAAATAATTTTATTCGTAAATTATGAAATTCAGGGACTTATAAATGTTAATTTTTTTTTTCTTTATTTGTAATTTTGGAGATAGAAGAGCTTAACTTACCGAACTGACTCCTCATCCAGGGATATAGTGGACTGGGCATATTTCCACCTTGAGGAGGTTGAACTTGTTGCTGTTGCTGAACTTGCTGATTGGGTGGGGGTCCACCATGATTCTGATACATCTGAGGGGGCTGTTGTGGAGATTGAACCGGACTTTGGCACGGGGGCATGTTATTGGGCGGTGGAGGGGGCGGCGGCCCGCATTCCGAATTCACCTGTCGGTGGACCACCCCATTTGGGTCATGACCTAGACCTTGTTGGTGGGGAGGTCCATGCGGAACCGGTTGAGGTTGCATTTTACAGCTAGGATATTGAGCTGGTGACATGTTAGGATGTTGTGAACCATTTGGATCATGATGAGGGGACCCCCGACAATTATTTTGACCATCCTGTGGTACATATGCATTTGGATGGTTCATTGGTGCGTGTTGTGGTGGTTGGTGTGCAGGTTGAGGTAGGGGAGGCCCCGGTGGTGCTTGATTACACGGGTTCCCATAATACTGACCCGGCGGGCTTGGTGAATTTGGCGATGATGTGATGGGACGTATCTCGAGTCTGTCGTATGGGGGAAATCGAGGATACGTCGCCCCTTGTACAGGAGACGATGCGTATTGCGGCTGTATATATTGTCTCTGGCCTTGATCGCACATATCACCATTTGGTTGGTTATGCACCGGTTGTCCATTGTACTGTTCAACACCTCCTGGACTCCGGAGGTCTGGTATATAAGAATTAGTATAGTATGAACTCATATTATGATCCTGTTCTGTTGTTACGTATACAGGTGACCAGTTCTTAAATAGAGCTTCGGTCGCTTGCGGGCACTGCGATGAAGTCGTGGGATTCGCCGTCTTGAAGCTGGAGAGCCACTCGAGGGTCTAAAAACATTCAAGCCTGGAAAAGAAATTAAATAGAATAAATAGCCTGTAAAGGAAAATAAATAATAAAAACTATTGGTGAAATTTTTCACCATAGGCAAACTGTTGGTTCGTTACTTTAACATCAAAATATGTCTGTTAGTTTATGTTCGATGCGTCAAGCCTCCATAATTTATGAAGGCATTACATGTTAGACTGTGTTTTAAATATATTGTAGATCTATGTCTAATTCGTACACACTAAAAAAAACCTTATAATGTGCTAGATTGAACCACACTATAAAAAGTGAATTCTCAAATTTCACGAAACTTTCTTCAGTTTTCTCAATAGTAATTTTATATATTGTCATTCTACTTTTTTCCAAAAAAGTAATAAATAAATAAAAAACTAGTAGAGTCTAATGTATCTAACGTTTCTAATAATCACTTTGTCGTGGGCAGCAAATAGCTGGGTCAATGTCACCATAGCACAAGAAGGACAAATGGAACAGAGAGAAAAATTGCGTCCAGGCACAAAGCGGGGTTCGAACCCCGCGGTATAGTGGTCCTCGAATTAGAAATACCCCGCGGGGTTCGAACCCCGTGGGGTATTTCTAATTCGAGGACCACTATACAGTCCTAAAGGCTCTTTTCGTCACTTGATTTTCGATCATCTAGTCTTCCCCCTAGTTTCGTCATTAAAGTTAACAATATCCCACAATGCACTACGATGAGGTTAAGAGTTGAAGAAACAATTTCGTCTCATAATATAGAGTTCCCGTTCCGTCACAAATTACGTGATTTCGTGACGAAACAATTTTCAAAATTTGCGAAGTATAGCTCAAAGATTGTTGAATCGTCAAAAGTGAGAGTTTTATTACTGAGAATGATTGTTTCCGTTCAGGTTAAACCATACTGTCGTGAAATCAAGTTTAAGAAGTACTGCATTAAAGTACAAGTTATCAACATAATAAAGTTGCAGCGAAGTTGAACGACAATATGGTTCTAAATGCTCAAAAATTTGTAGGTAGGTAGGTCTGTTATTTACGTCACACTTGAGCTGCACTATGGGCTATTGGTGACCGCCTGGGAAATATCCTTGAAGATGATCCGAAGACATGCCATAGTAATTTTGATCCTCTGCAGAGTAGATGTCTCCCCTACTTTGATAGTCGAGCACTTTTCGGTAGAACAGTTAAAGAGAACCGATACCACGCACTCTCAGTCCCTACTCATCCTGATCAAAGTAGTCACCCACCAGCTTACTGACTGCAACCAGTAATGCTTCACTTCGGTGTTCAACTGGGAACCGAGTCTTAACGATCAGTCCACTGAGGGTTCAAAAATTTGTAAAAGACTAGGAAAGGGTAAGGATATTCGAAGGTTGTTTTTGATATTAAAAATCTTGTTTAGTTTAACTAAATAAATGACTGCCGTGAAACAATATTTTTGCTTTACTAAATAAAGAGGAGTTATTATTTTTGAAAATTTAAATTTAAACAAAGCTTCGTGTGTTGAAAAAATAAATTTCTTGCAGCATTTTACTGAAATAATTACTCCAAGTTTGCTTTTAGAACTAATTTTTCCTACACAAAAAAAGTATGATTAGCTTGAAATTATTTGCTGATTAGTTTGAAATTATCAAATTAATTTTAGTCATTGAAAGAGTTATGTATCATCTCTATTTAAAAAGCACCGTGTCTCCAATTTATGACTAGCCTATTTAAGAAATTAAGCATATTTTGTTTGCCAACAGAAATAAGATCGGTTTCTAAAAGCGATAATGACACTTGGATTGACTATGGAATTCTTTTCAATTTTCATCAAATGCATTGAAAATGAATATAAGTCCTCATAGATATCTTGGTGAAAGCCGCTACTTTCTATCAATACTATACCACACAAATCTGACTAATAGTATTTTAAAGTTAAACGCATAAACTACGAGAAAAGATGGGGAAGAAAAAAAAAGGGAAGATGTATACAGAAATATGAATGACATTTTTAAAGGTTTTCAAGTACAATGTAATCCATACCGGAAACTTTTGACGTACATAAATACTACTGTAAAATGTTGTCACTACCATTGAACAGTAATGTACCATTGAACAGTACAAGAAATGTAATCTGGATTAATACAAATAGAAGGCCATAGTAGTTTTAATTTCATCTTCTATGACGTTTTCTAACATATTTTACTTGATTTTGACAATGTGTGACGGGCTCAGAGTTTGATTACTAGGATCTTCTTTACTCCAACTATTTTTTCAGCAGTAAATACTGTAAAAATTAATTTAACGATAAAAGTACTGGTCGGTAACCTGAGTAAAGCAATAAAGTAAAATTCTGCAATACCTCATTATAGACAACACTAATGATCGAAGAATTGGTGACACGAATTTTTGTTTACAGTATAATAAAGTCAATGAGATTGAGATTAGTCAAATGTCAATGAGATTGTTTTCAAATGAAAAATTAAATGAAACTGTTCACTGCAGCATAAATTTTTATAAATTTTTATTAGATACTAGGATGATTTAGAAATAATCTACAATAAAGTTTCGATTACATTAGTTTTTACAATGTTTACTAGAATACGAGTGGTGCTTTGTAGCACTAATTTTTCTTTATTTACAGATGCACATCGTTTGTATATGGCTAAAATTAATAGAAATTAACAAATTGTTTTAGTTCAAGTAGTTGTATTTTGCCAAGGAATTTAAATCAAATAAATTAAAAGAAAATATTTAAAAGAATGCCGTAATGACATTAGTCGGATTATTATTTTTTTTTTAAATTTTAAAACCCCTATTAAAACTATTATTAAGTACGTTGACGATTTAAAAATAAATATAATAACGTATTATAACGTATTTGATTTAAAGGTGTTTGTCATTAATCTTGAGAATTAAATATTTTGAAAAATAAATAACTCAAAGACAACTACAACTATAACTAATCAATACGAACTATACTATCTTTTAGTAGCTAAGTATTAGATTATAGGCTTAGTGTATAATCTACAACTTTTAAATACAATGCTGTCATTATGATTAACGATAAATACTCAACCTTATGACATATTTTTAGCAGCATGTAATTAAATTGACATTAAATTTAAAGTTAATTGTTACTTTTCAAGCGAACTTTTTTCAAAAAATAAAAAAAAGCCTTAATGAATAATTTTTTGCTTATTTTCTAATGCGATGAATAATTAATTTTAATTCAAGATAATGACCTTTAATATATCTAACATACAAAGATAATAAATTATTGATTGGTCCTTGGAAAATGATGTCTGGGAATAAAATGAGTTCAAAAAATTCTCCATTTTAAGTGAATGATAAGCTTATATGTACATGTATTAAATATGATAATGCAATGAGCATAATTAACAAATTGCAAAAAATGCCCGGTTTTTGATAATAGTTAATCAGGAGCTTGGAAATAAAAATAAAATAAAAAGAATACAAAGTTGCTTTCAGAGCAAGTTTAAGTTTCTAATGTAATTGTAGTAATCTTCAGTTACTACATTCAGATTAGTTTAAATTATTTTTTGAGTTTCTTATTTCGTGTTACCCAGAAAATGAACTTCACAAAAAAAAAAAATCAATTGAGAAAGAAAGACGTAAGTTTCAAATACGCAGCTATAAGGAAAATTGTAAAATTCACAGCATAAACATATGTTTTGAATAAACATCAAGCAACTATCTTGTATATATTGTGAGATTTAATATCAACATGGAATGCGATACTCTATTCCTCAAAGTACTTAATTTTAATGCTTGCAAAATAAAAATATTTAAAAAAAATAATAACCTTATTTTTAGAGATAATTTTATCGCATAGTTTCTAAATCTAGACTAATAAGTTTAACAAAAAGTTCTCCAAACGTTAGACTGACTAATGTACTTGGGAAGCATTGGACCACGGAAAGCTACAGACTTTTTTACTTCTTTTAGCCATACTACCTCTAAAGCCCTCTAATGAAAGTTCCGCTTATGGTACAGGGGTCAAAAATTTCATCGTCCTCTGAGTTTGGATCCGAAATTTTGGATTGCGGAAGTTTAAAGTAAGAGTTTATTTTACTGATTGATAGTTTATCATCCGGATAGTTATATTTATAAACTGAATGACTTCTTAATAGTTTGCTTCGGAAAAAGCTAATAATTCTAATTAAATCCGATTAATCTAAAATTCTATCAATAGGTTTTCAAAAGTAAGTCAAAAAACATATATCGTAATAAAGATGATTCAAAATATTATCATAAGACTCGTATTATAAAATATGATTCACAAGTTTGCACGAATTTATTTTATTTGTTTATTTGGTTGTTTATAACAGGCTAAGCACTATTATTAATAAAAATAATTGGTTTGGATCATTAAGCGTACAAATGAACTTAACTTTAAGTTATAAAGAGATACTTTTGGTAATTTATTTAAACATAGCAACTAAGTAAATAACAGGTACATTCAAAAAATGCATGAAACTCAAACAAACAATAGATGAAAAAATAAACTAAATTTTAAAGAAAAACACAATTTAAACTTGAATAAATATGACATAGCAGTTGAACAAGATCAAATTTTAACATAATTTGTTATTCACATACTTACGGCTATAAACACTAAGTTACATTTATTCATTCAAATGAAAGGTGTCTAAAATCTATGGAAAAGTAATTAGTGATAGATCTCAAATCGATATTCCTAAATTAAACTATCACTTAACCACGCTCCATCTCAACCAAATGCACTACAATGCGTTAGGCTAGCAAATAAAACCAGCGTTTTGTATAACATTTGAGAAGACTCAAAATTAATTAAGATCTTCACATATTTTTCTGCTCATTATAACTAGCATTCTCTATGTCATAACTAAGAAACTTCCATCAAGTTCATTTGAAAATTAAACTTGAATGAAATTGATTAAAATTAAAAATAAATTATTCAATTAGTTGAAAGGAGTGCAAACAGCATAGGCAATTCTAAGAAATAATAATTTGAACATTCTCAATTAAATAAAATCTTATTTTTTCCATTCTGGGAGAACAAAAAATCTTTTAAAATTACCGTATTACATAGTTATGACATTTCTGGTTTAAAAAAAAAAATACATTCTGGTTAATGAAGGAAAACTATACGGCGTTTAAACGATTCATTTGGTAATTCTTCCCTTCATGTGATAACGGTTTATTGGAAATTCTGGTTTTAAAAATTATAGTTCTTATTACCGCAAATTAAGTGAAAAAACACGAAACTGAACATTAGCTGAACATTTTTTATGCCATGCTCTACGGTATCATGATAAAATAACCAAATTTCGTTCACATTATAAAACGAAATTTTATTGCTCATTTCACAAAATTCATTGCTAAAGCACTTCGGTAAAAATTACCGAGATTTTCGGTGTTCCATAAAGTCAAAAACAAGGTATATTTTACCATATTTGGGTCATTTCGACCATTTTTTTTCGGTGTAGCCTTTTCTAGGTCATACAATACTATCAACATTATAATCAGAGAAATATTAATCAGGCTCAATTTGACAATTGTACTTAATCAAGGATACACAAGTTAATCAATTGAAAAGGGTATAAACATCGCATGTAACTTTTAAATGAAATAATCATTTGAACATGCCTGTTATCAATCAAAATCCCTAGGATTCTTTAGCCAACCATTTACAAACCAAGGTCAAAGTAACTTTTTACATTCGAGAGCTTCATATCTTCCCTATATAATTACTTTTGATGTCCGATTCATTTTTACGCTGTCTTTTTTTCAGCTTTTTTTATTATTATTTATTTTTTTAAATATTGTATGGCTTACTTCCCAAATTTACAATTCTCCTTGCAGTTACCACTGTTATTAACCCCGAACGTGCATAGAATGTTATATCTCAACTGATGATATTTTGTCGCGTTTCTATATCAGTTAGTATTTGCTTTTACGCTTGAAAAAAAAACTTACCGATTAATCTTTACCTTTCGAAATTTGCATTTCGATTCAGTAATCTTAATCAATGATTGCTATATGTAAAGTTATTCTCATTCCTTTACTTTAAAATTCCCCCAATTTAATTTTTGTCTAAATATGTTGTTAAAGTAATATTTATCAACATACAAGTAATATTTTTAATATTGTATGGCTTACTGCCTAAATTTACAATTCTACTAACAGCTGCCACTGTTATTATCCCCGAACGAGCATAGAATGATAAATACCAACTGAGTATTAGTTAGACTGGGTCAATATGAGTATTAGTCAATATGAGTATTATATGAGTATTAGATCTCTAAACTAAGAAAAAAATCTTTATTTTTTGAAAATAATGTTTCATATGGTTAGTTTTTAAAAATAGTGTTGATTGCTTGTTACTTATTTACTTTTAATGATTAAGTAAGGACAACATCTTGTGATTAAGAAAACAATCACTAGAAAAATCTAGGAAATAAAACCTTTAATTTCATTTTTGGTACCTAGGTAGATACTTTATTTACGTCGCACTAGAGCAGCACAATGGGCTATTGGCGACGGTCTGGGAAACATTCCTGAGGATCATGTCTTCGGATCATTTTGGATCTTTGGATCTCTTTGTTCAAAAAAACAGGGATGTTTCCCAGTTTTTTTTATCCTCTGCAGAGGGGATAGCTCTCCTGCTTTCATAGCCCGACGACCTGACGCGAAGTCAAGCACTTTACGGTTGAACAGTTTAACAAGGACCGATACTGCACACCCTCGGTCCCTACGCAGGCTGACCAAAGTGGTCACCCACACGCACACAGACCAGAGTCAGTGATGCTTGACTTCGGCGTTCTACTGGGAACGGTGTCTTAACGGTCAGTCCCCTACGGGACAATTTCTCTTGTGATTTTCTAAGAAATAAATTCTAAGGAAATAAAACTTAACCGTAAAGACTTTCAAAGAATCAAAATAGTCCACCTTTTTGTAAGATTTTTACATTTTACTTATTTTTAAGCTTCATAACCAATTTGAGCGGAAACTTCAAATAGGACGGTTCCTTTTTCCAAAAAAGAAAAAAAAGTAGTAGCACAAGAGATTCCTGATGAGGATTTGTTTTCCAAAAACAACATAATTCTACCCACCATAATGTATTAATAATGTAAATATTTATACTCGGATCTGAAATCAAAGTACAGAGTAAGCTAAAGTGATAGAAAGAAATTTCGTAAAAATAAATAAGTACTCTGACGTCTTTAATTTACATTTTTATTGATGGACATTAATAAGTTAATTATCTTCATCTTGAGGCTACCGTTTTTTTTATTTTTGCTTAATTTCAGAAATCTTTTAACTTTTTATAAAATTTTACTTCGATAGTAAATTCTAATGTTCAAAAATGAAATAAATTTAAGCTTTAAAAGTATTAAATTAAAGAGAAATTCAAAGCACTATTATTTTAAATTAAAAAAAAAAACATTAGTAATTAGTTATTTTCAAAATTCTTTACATTGTAAAAAATACCGGATCAAATTACAGTACAAAGAACCGACTACTTTAGGTGCATCATCCGTAAAATCCATTTTTACCGTAAAATATTATACCTTACATTCTCCAGTAATATTTATTTACTTAGAGGGATTCTGTGATTTTACAGTAATTATTACAGTAAAAATTATGGTATATCAAAGTTTTTGATCCGGTAAAACTGGATTTTAATTTTAAAAATACCGACGTCCTGAGAGCCGGTATTTTTTACTGTAATTTTATCCGGAATTTTTTACATTGTAAGATAACTTTTCTTACATCAACGCAAAGTTTTTTTCTTAAATTTATTTAAAATTTGATTTACATTTTATTATTATTGCTGGTATTTCTCATTGAGTATTATCTTAAAAATAATCATATGCCTCCATTTTTTCTTAGAACATTGAAAAAATTTATCTAATATCATGAATTATTAATGTAATAATAACAAAAATCATTTTACTAGATTTAAATCATTTGATTAGTTTGAGAGATAAATCTTTTACATAACATTATATTTACAAGCAAAGAAAAAAAAATAAAAATAAAAGGAAAGCGATCAGACCATCAAAGAAAGAAAGAAGAAAATCTGAGCTAGAGACAAAACTTGTTGCAATGGAAATTTGATTTCGCAACTTCGGGTAAGAAATCAACATTAAAGATCGGATAATCTTGTCTCCTAATCTGAACGGAGTGTTAAAAAGCACATAAAACTGAAGCAACCATAAAATGACACTTTCTTTCAAAGCCTGAACTGAATGCTTAAAAGATTTGTGGTTTTACATCAAACAGAATACAGAGTTTAATTCTAATGTAGGAAGGTGAATGTCACAGTTGACAAAAGGTATGGCGTTGACAGTCGAATCTGAGACTGTCTGGTTACATTGGGTGGCCTTGTGTTATGATACTGAGTTATGCGACTTTGTATATGTTTTGACAATAAATTTTTGTAAAAGGTTTAACCGTGCTTATCATATTAATTGACTTGAACTAAATACACAGTTGTCTGTCTGCGACAGTTTCTCTTTTTTAAAACTCATTTTAACGTAAATCAAAACTGTCAGGAATTATTAATTTTATTTTTTTCCTTCTCTGGTAATCTTAGGTAACCTTTTATATAAATATTGAGGCATGCAGTTTTGCTTGCTATTCTGTAAAAATTTTTTTTTATTGTTTGTTAGAATAGCACGCAGAGTGATACGCAACGTAATGTGTTCGTGATAATGTTAATTTTTTCTTTCTTTTTTTTTGAGAATAGTAATTTTATTTGCCGAGAGTTGAAATTATCTCTTAAAAATAATAATTTTCTAGTAACGCTAAACGCACTCAAGCAATACATATGATGCTGTTTATTTATAATTTTTACTAAAAGCTTAATATTAATTAGAACGCCAAATAGCTGTAACAAGCAACAAATTATAGAGAATTCCGGATAAAATTACGATAAAAAGTACCGGTGCCAAGGAGGCTATATTACTAAATCAATGCACTCAGTTAATACATTTGGGTTCTTTACATAAGTTTTCCTTTAATATTCTGTTACTTCAATCCAAATACCTTCAATACAGATAAATTTTGTTTGAAATATGCCTGTAAGTTTTGTATAAAATTAAGTAAAGCTGCAAACGATATTCAATTCTAAACAATTATTCAAAATATTGTTAATGTTTGTAAAATATATTTAAAACACAAAAATCAATTGCCTTTCTATGTATTTCTATCAAAATTGCCATCTTTGAGATTTATTTATATATATTATTATGAATTTTTTGGGGGTAAGAATAAGATATCAAATTATATTCCGCAATGCATAGTTATATTTCAGATAAAAATATCTCCAAAATCAATAATATTAGGTTCAATGCCATACCATTTAGACATTCAAAATATTTTAAAAATCATTATTATAAAAGTTTTACAATACATGGGGAAAAAAAATTCTGGTAAAAGTAACGTACTGTATAGTAATGAGATTCCAGGTAAAAAAAAAAAAGAAAATAAATAAAAAAACATAGCTCTGATAATAAAACCAAAATATATGGTATTTATAAATCATTCATTTAGTAATTTTTTCTGCTCATATGGTAACGGTTTACCAGGAATTCCATTTTTTGAAATTACAGTTTTTATAACATTTAGTAAGAAATACAAAACTGGAAAGTAAATTTAACCGAATATATGGTTTTTATGCCAGTCTGATAGAAATCATGATAAAATTACCAAATTTTGCGACATTTACAAAATTTTATCATGTATTATATCATTATATTTCATGCTTAATTTAACCAAAATCATTATCAAAATTTTTCAGTAAAAATTACCGAGCTTTTTAGTGTTCCTATAGAGCAAGAAACACTGTAAGTCTGACCATAGTCTGGTTGTTTCAACCGTACTTTTTCTCAGGCTGCAAATTCAATATAATCATTTTCGTCAAAAATTGGGTTACATTGGTTGGAATTATAATATATATCTCTTAGTGTATGTATATTAAAAAAAATAATTGACATTAATTAACTAAATTCATAAAAAGAAATTGCTCTAGATTTATGCATATTGCTTTCAATATTATACCAGCTTAATGTGTCAAAAGATTTAAAACGTGTTAAAACCTTGCTTTACAAAAGCTTAGTAATTTAAATAAGCTTAATAAGTTAAAGCGTGAAAATTTTAGAAAAAAATAGTGTTTTTGATGAGGAAGGTAGCACCTTGATCTTGAAAATTTCATAAATGATTTTTTATTCCAGATAAATCAAATAATCTACTGAAAAAAAATCGATACTTAATCCCTCTTATTCTTAAAAATAATAGGCTCAGCAAGCATTACAATGGATTAAGTATTTCACTTTAGTGACATACTTATATATCATTAAAAAGATAAATGAATATTCTCTATTATTTACAGAACTTTTCCCAGATTTAGAAGGATTTGAAAAAAATATTTTTAAATCGATTAACTTTGCTTCTTATTCATATCAGATACTTTTTTTCAATTAATTGAAACATTTTGAAATGCGATTCTAATCATTAATTTACTTTGTATCCTTATTTTTCTCATGTCCCAAAATTTGACTTTTGTTTCAAAATTATGTTTCTAGTTTGAATAATTTAAAATGTATTTAAACATTTGAAGTAAAAAGTTTTGAAAAACTGTTTGAATGTGCCTATGAATAATAAAGGCTTTTATGTATAAGATTTAAATGAAATACAAAAATGCAAAATTAAAAAAAAATAACAAAAGAATTTGAAGTGGAATCAATAAATAAGATATATGTAACTTCATGCGGTTCTATTGAATAAATCAATGAAATCATAAAATACGATGCATCAATAAATAGTTTGTGTAAGGTTTTGCAATTTAACAGCATCCTTTAATAAAGTAATGGCTAAAACATTATCCATAATTAAATCCCAAATAAATTACAGTAATCAAAAAGCAATGGGTCATTTTAAATTTATAATAAAATACAACTCTAGAAAATGAGGACTAGAAGAATATAAACACAAAAGAAATAAAAATATTTAACTATAGTATTGTTTAGTTCCTCAGATTCCCACTACACAAAAATGCTCACTAAATTATTGTAAAAATTAAATGTAATCGCGTGGAATTATTATAGAAAAAATAGTAATTTTTTTATTACAATGATTTGTAGTCTAGAGAAATGTTGTAATGCCCAAAACTGCTTGGAAACAAAAAGAGTAATAACAATAAAAATAAAAAAAATTTATGTTTATTTTTCAATACGAGCATATGAATAAAATATAATTCTCTTATTTTTGGTAATAATAATTGTTGAATAACAAACACAAATGATTTTTTATAACTCAATCAGTAAATGCACTATTTTATTATATTTATGACATTTTTATTTATCTTGTATACAAAAGATATTCACTGTTGCTGCAAAAACGTTGTCTATTGTTAACTATCTACGTGATAATAATGAAAAAACACATTATAGGATCGGTAAAAAACATCATGCCGATTGATTTAAAATTTGCATAATCACGTTTTTACAGCAATCACGTGCTTATGTATACATTACACCTTGTTTAAATATTTAAAATGGTTTGTGATTATTTCCTTTATTTATGTTTTAAACAGATGATTAGACAATTCGCCAATCGATGCACAAAAAGATTATGCTTCGATAAAAAATGCTTATAAATAATTTTCCCATAAATTTTAATTCCATAAACCAGATACCTCCTCTGGCAAACGCATAGAAGCAATTCTGGTACAAATCTCATTATGTCATAAATTATAAAACTAAAAACAATATAAAAGTATCATTAAATGTAAGTTAGAAATTTCGTAGTAAGTTTAAAGTGTACAGGAAGTCCTGAGAAATTAATTACAGGTGGTTTATGTATAATGCGTTGAATAGGGAATAGTTAATAGTTGAATGCGTTGAATAGTTAAAAAAAAGTACGTATTTTTTACAGTAAAATCTATTTCTACCGGAACATGTTACGGAACAAAATATTTGATATACCGTAATTTTTACTGCAATTTTTACCATAAAATCTCTATTTCCTCTAATTAAATAAATATTACTGTAAAAATTACGTTATAATGTTTTACTGTAAAATAGATTTTACGGATGATGCACTTAAAGTGCCAATACTTTATATCGTAATTTAATCCTTGAATTTTTTACAATGGGGGTAATTATTAAGTATTATTAAAGACCATTGATTGTATTTATTTTCTATGAAAGACTCAAATTTATTACAGGTTTCAATAATTTAAATGAGTTAATTGGTAATAAAACAAAAATTAATTATGAGCATAAAATTCCTACCAAATATATATCTTTATACTTCTGATAAAAAAAAGTTTCTTGAAAATAAATTTTACTTAGAGCAAAATCATTTTAAGGTCATGATTTTTGTTTCCAGGTAATTCTGAGGGGATATGAGCCCATGCCAAGTAGCTAATTTGTTGAACATCCCTTGAATCCCATTGTACCCCTTGTTCTATGGAACACACGGTAAAGGGGGGCTGCCAGGAAGTCCTTAAAACCCCTCTAGCAGGGGCCCGACCCCCAAGCGTATCTCATTTGGATTCGGCCTGAGGCTATTCAGAACAATCTGGTAAACAACGTGCCTACTTGTAAACTGTAGCAGTTCGTAAGTCGGTCCCTTTTTTTTAGAATTCTAGTTCCCAGACAATCGCTGGTCAGTCGGAATTTATGTTTTGAGAAGTGTGGTTGTATCTGCCATTTATATAATTTATAGGTACTTACAATCAGCTCTGGACATATTGGAGGCATAAGAAATTAGTAAGTGATTTTTTGAGAGTTCATATTTTTTAGTCTGGCTGTACAATTGAGTATTTAACCTATTGTTGAGTGATTTCAGAAGAAGTTTCTTTATACACTTATTTTTCAAACTCCTTCTAACAAATTTCTTAACTTATTTACAGATATGATTTAGATTAGTAAATGCTAAGAGGCTTATTTAAAAAATTATTTCTCATGCAAAAACTAAAATCTATTACAATTATTTTTTGGTTACAAGCATACCCTTCAACTTTTAAGGTTTATTTGATTTTTATTTTCTCAAATGTTTCGGGAATTAGAGCAGAAATTTTTAAAACAAATACAATTTTTATAAAATTTTATCAGAACTTAAGAAATAACAATCTGTCTCTGAGCTTATTTTATTAGCTTTTGGTTTATTTATGAACGTTTTTATTAAAGTAAAGTGTTTGTTTTGACTTATCATGAGGAATTAAATAAATCTCAAACTGGAATCGCAATATGGAAAACGGAGAATTTTTATTTACCTGGGATTTATAGTAAGAATTGACTTTTTTTATACTACTAAATTTAGACTAGCTTCAAAATATTTTTTATTTAAGAAATTTAGTTGTTATGGGATGTTATTTATTGATACAAAGTTTCAGTTTCAAAATAAAAATTTAGTATGATTTTATATATAGGAGCACAAATTTGCTTTATGCGGTTCTTGTTATACGATTATTTTGCTTAATTTAATTATAAATTCCTAATTTTTAAAACGTTATTATAAATGAGTTTTATCAACGTTTGTTTGCTTTTCAACTTTTAATGCTGTATTTTACACGGAGAAAACAATTCTGGTTAAAATTACCATACGTATTGTAAATATATTTTTGATAAAAGGAAGAAACGAAAAACTATAATTCTGGTTTATAAAACCAAAATATTTGGTATTTGAACAGCTTATTTGGTAAGTTTTCTGTTCATAGTGTAACGGTTAACCGGAAATTCTGGTTTTACAATATTTAACAAAACTACAATACTTATTAATACATATTTAGTGAAAAGTAAAAAACTGAAAAGTTAATTTAACCAAATAGATGGTTTTTATGTCATACTAAGATATCTTGATAAAATTACCAAATTCTATTACATATTATGAAACCATATTTTACTGTTAATTTTAACAAAATCATTACCAAGGCACTTCGGTAAAAATTACCGAGATTTTTGGTGCTCCCATAAAGTCAAAAACACCGTAAATGTTATCATATTCTGGTAGTTTTAACCATACTTTTTTTCAGAGTGTAATTATCAATCGACAGCCAAATGTTTCATTATATGAATTGAAAATCGAATTCTATGAAGACATTTAAAAAAAAGTGGCTAAACATACGTCTTTAAATTCTGTTCTTTTTCTTATACTTTTAGGCTAATAACTAAATAACATATTTTTTATAAATTGAAGAAATCTCTCGCAGTTGTTTTGATAAATTAAAATGAATGCAACCATCTTTTGGCTTGATTCGATAAAAGATTTAATAGTTATAATTCCATCTTTTTTTAAGGTCCTTATCACTCATTTTAATTTCCTCTTAAAGTAACTGCTTTTGAAATGGATTCGTTAAATTTTTAAATTTTTTATTTCAATTAATTCTTTGTAACTAGCAAATTACACATTTTTTTTCTTTGCTTTTAAGATAGATTGCTTTTGATAAGAATTCGTCAAATTTTGATATATTTATTTAATTTTTGCATTCACACAATTATTTGCAAATTCCTAGAATACGAATTTTTTAAAATTTGGAAAATGAGTTGAGCACATTAAATTATATAAAATGAGGTACAGAATATAATGAATAAATGTCTTCTTTCCGGAATTTTTCTTTTCTTTTTGTATCTCTTTTTTTCTAAATCATTAAAAGATTCATCCTTAATTATATCCATATTTTACTCTCTGATGATACATAATTAAACTGTAACGAGAATTTTAAAATAGAATTAAGAGTTACGTGTGTTTTCATCAGACTAAAAGTATATTGCATTCTTAATAAAACAGCGTGAATAATTGTGCATTTCAGTCAAAGAGTAGCTTTTTAAGATGCACATTTATTTCTGGTATCAATCCTTCCCTCTAATTCTAGAAAGGCGTGGGTAACCACCAGCCAAGTTATTTTCTTCCTTAGAAAAGAAAAAAATATCTTAGGATCATTGGTTTACTCTGAACACACTATTGAAATCAATATTTAGTGAGAATAACATGTTAATGCTCTTCCTTTTATCGTCTTTTCTTTTGCTATTCTAATTTTAAGTATTTTATTAGAATAACAAACTCGCTATAATAAGGATAATTCAATCCACTATTGTGAATTATTGTTATAACGGAATTTTCTGTACGCAGGCGCTACTGCCTTTTAACAACTCTTTTCAAAATGCTTTTCATAACATAAGAAATAATGCAAAATTGAATAGAATAGACTCCTACTATTTACTAAACTCCAATCATTATAAAATCAGTATTTTTAGAACTTCATTTTAACAATTGACCGGATATATTCCAAGTATTTAATGCCATGCAATTATAGCTATAGGCCATGCAATTTCTTATTATAACCATTGTTGTGTAAGTATCATTTTAACTGAGATCACACCAAATACCATCCATGAGCAGGTTAATGTTTTCAAAGCAATATTTTTGTGCTTGATTCGAATCTGAAATCGGATCTCTTTTCACCTTCTTTACTCTCTGATTGTTCGACAAAAATTAGATGGTGTGCTTACACCTGTTCTAAAAGGGAAAGACCACCAGGACAGATTCCATGCTTCACAAAGTGAAACATACATAGATCAGGTTCGATAACTATTAGCGATAGCATTGTGATCCTGCGTCTCAAACAATTGATTTTCAGAAAGCGATCTTGCAAGACGAATACTGTCACGCATTAGTAGTCATCGTCTCAACCTCAGAAAGGGGTGTTCCTTGGGAAAGTTTTTTTTTGTCGGTAAGCTTTTGGTAAAGATTATTGCGCATCTTAGGGAATTATATCAGTCAAGTGTAGTATGTCTTGATGAGTATCGAATTGTTTTCGTGTTCTCTTGGCGTTGCTTTATCTCCTTTTTAGTCAACTTAGCGTATCGCAAGCATAAAAATATAGGTTGGTTGGATAATACCAAGTTTTTTAAATTTTAAAGAGGTTAAATATGTATAGAACGAGACACTGTAGAAAACTGGGTAAATCTTTAATCTTTATTAGGTGCAAAGTTTCGCATTATCCCAAAGTTTAGTTAAATGAAAGATCATTTTATTTTAGTTACACCATAAATTGTGAAATATGATCGAGTTCCATGGTGCAATGACTGCACCAAAATTTAGTGAAAGACATAAAACTTGAACGGTGACTGAATGATATTTGTTTACGACGCCTATCTTTTCTTTACAACTCGGTGTATCGGGGCAGTTTTTTCAAGTATAAACTTATTTAGCATATTTGCATTAATTAAAGTTCATTTCTTTTATGCTGACTTTTAAATTTGATTGGCTGTATAAAATGGCTAGAGGTAGGTCATAAAATAACCTACTTCCGGTAAATAGTTTTGTTCCGGTAAATAGCAACCTTGGCTTACAGTGGAGTGCTTTAAATACGCCTAATAATGGTGAAAGTTTTCGTTGCGTTTATAAAAGGAAGAATGAAAATCGGTGTTTTGTTTCTTCAAAACACCTACATTTGGTGCAACTTTCTACTGATATTTGGAGCGAGTGAAAATGCCAAAATATAGTAAAATTGAGCTCCATTTTATGTAGCCAGCAAATGAATACCAATTTTTGGTGCAACGTGGTTCAGAATTTTTTAACAGTTTAGATTGATTAAGACTTCTACCTGATTTAATAAGTTTTTCTAAATATTCAATGTTAGTTTTTTCTGAAAATAGTTTGAAGTGCTATGAAAAGTATTATTGAAAAATTACAGTAGTGTATGGTAATGATATTTCTGGTATAAAATAAAATCATAATTCTCATTAATAAAACCAGAATATATGGTATTTAAACTATTCATTTAGTAATTTTTCCGTTCCTATAGTAACGGTTTCTGGTGTTCCAAAATTTTAGTTTTCCTTTCACACATTTAGTAAGTAACAAATACAAAACTGGAAAATAAATTTAACCAAATAAATTGCTTTTAAGCCCTGCTATAAGATCATAATGAAATTACCGAATTTTAAAACTTTCATAAATAATAATACCGTAATTCATTGTTAAATTTATTAAAATCACTAGTGAAGCAATTTGGTAAATTCCATATTTAGGTTGTTTTGACCATACTTTTTTTCCTCAGTGTGTAAGTTTTCTTATCAATTTTAAGCTATTACTATTATGAGTATACAGTAATTGATACTGAACAATATTATAAAATTTACAACAAAATAACAACATTTAACGAAAGTTGAAATATTTAATATTTTATCTAGTAATAATAATCAACAAATATAATAGAAATATCATTCAAACATTTTAGACTTGATGCATTTATTACTCAAATTTCTATTTTTAAATTTCAGTGATTACCAGGAAGAACATTTTGTGTGAAAATTTATGACTAAAACTACCTATAGAATTTCAAATGATTATTTTAATCTTAACTTATATCTGCAAATAAAATTGACGTAAGACTGGAACTTGAACTTATAATGACTTATAACTGTAACTTGAACTTATAATGAAATTTCAAAACAGGTTTAAAGTGTTTGTATTTTATAACTTTTTAATTAACATTACGTCATTTAGAAGATATTGTATTTTAAAATCGACTGCTAAAGATATGATAAAAAGATGATGAAATGATAGTTGTACGAAGGCAATCACATATTATAATCATTTAAAAGTGAAATGATTTTAAATTGATACTTTCATATCTGTTTTGATGTAATAGCATCGATAAAAAGTTATCTAACCGAAAGAAACAGTGTAACATGCCAATTTTTTTCTTCCATAGCATTTTTTCCTATTGATTTTCCTTTTACTCAAGGACGGTTAAAAAGTTTAGAACTAAAAGAAACCCAATTATCCAATAATCTTTTCCTGCAACTCTATGTGATTGCAATAACACAAATAATTGTTGTAAGCATTTTGTGGGTTTTCGCAGGTAATTTAGTAAGAAAATATTCATACCAATAGAAATGTTTTTTATTTTTTTTTTACCTCAATTTTCATTCAACATTTCAAATTGCTTTCTAATATATTTTTAAATATTTTTATTCGTTTGAAAGTTGTTCTAATATTTCTTTATATGGCATTATAAATATTTTTTAATCAATATAACATTTAATCCCTTAAGCCATTTTAGATTAGTATTAATTGTATATGAATATATATATATATATTTACCATTTCTGGCTCAAAAGTAAAAAAAAATAATAATTCTGGTTTTCCGGAACCGGAAATTCTGGTTTAGTTCTCATTACCACACATTTAGTTCTCATTACACACATTTTTATATGTAAAAACATATAAAAAGTAAATTCAACCGAATAAATGCTTATTATTATGTCCTGCTCCAGAGAATCACGATAAAATTATCAAATTTAACAACATTTACCAAGTTTTATCATAGATTATAAAAGCATATTTTATTGCTAATTTTTCCGAAATCATTACTAAATTGCTTCTTTAAAAGATTATTAAATACTTATATCAACACAAATTCATATTTGTATACATATTTAAAATAAAATTTATTTATTAACTCTAAAAATAAGAAACTGTGTTTTGTCAAAAAGAAAATTGCTTGATTTTGATATTTGAAACATAGAAACCGGTCGTCATTAACAACTGACGCTTAAGGTGTTACAAACTGTCAAACAGCATCCGAAATCAATAAAAGTGCTTGTTTTATTGAACATATAAACAATGCTAGTAATCAATGCAAAATTGTTGCCATGGTTTTACAAATCATAACTGTTTCTAGCTAATAAACCGTAGTAAGAAGTTATAAATATCATAGAAAATTGTTACATTTCAAATAAATTGCATTCAAATATTTTAAATGCAACTATCCCTCACGCAAACATAAGTATTGGTTTTGTGTAGTTTGCATTTTCTAAGCTGCCTTATAACGCTTAATGGAAATATCGTGCAAAGTATCGAAACGTATTTTGTCTGTAGAAATAAATTTTTAAATGTTGAAGTTGATGTAAAAAGATTAGATAATTGAGCTTTTATGGTCAAAAATAAGAGAAGTGATGATAATAATATTTAAAATCTGTTTATTTTCTGGCATGCAATTGAACAATTGGCATTTTTTATGACAAAATGTAAAAAATAACTATTATAACTACTCTAAAAGATGGGAGAAAATCAGATTTTGCGGAATAAAATAATGCACCAGGTGTATATATAAACGTGTAAGTCAGGTGTATAAATTTGGTGTATGGTGCAACCATTATAATTGCAACGAAAATTAGTGTAAAGATCTTCTTATGTTATTCAATTTCTGGGATTTGAATTAGTATGTATTTCAATTTTATAAGAAAACTTGTTTGAAAAAATTATTAAAATATATACTAAGAAAGTAAAGCATTCCAGAAACAACTGATTGGGACTAAAATTGTCATGGAGATTAAGGCCCCGCAATTTCATGACTAATGACATAATTGTGGCAAAATTGCAATCATTGCGCCCAAGCCACCTTTACTTCAAAGACAAGCTGGTATCCATTGATCTGAATCAGATTGTGCGTCTAGTCACCTCTGTGGTTATAATATATAATAGTAAACAGAAATAGGAAACGCTGAATATAAATGTATTAATATTTAAAATAATGAATGGAAAAGGAATAAAGAAAACGGTCGTTTGTCAATTATATTTTTTAGCATTTTTTCAACAAAAAAAAATTTCAATTTTAGTTTAGTTTAGTTTGGAAAAATGAAATTCATCAAAACGGAAGAAGTTTTAAAATATTTTGCAGTTATTTTTACCAAAGTAGAAATAAATCCTTAGTGCATAAAATGCAGGGTTAAATTTTTGTAAATAATTTTTGCATTATGTTATTAAAACCAGCAAATATTATAAATGTCTTGAGAAATCAAAAATCATTACTTTCAACAAAAAGTTTTCGACAATTGTGATATTTATCTTCGCTACCACAATCGGATTATACAAATTTTTATTAGTTAAATCAATCAGTACATAATTCCTAAAAGAAAAAATCTTTTCCCAGGAACCTTCTGAATGATAATCAAAAACATTATGTACTAAAAAAGTTCTATATATTTATTAATTTTTAATTTCTAGCTGGCGCATTTATTTATGAGTAGTACATTTAGAATCTATGAAGAAAATGTCTACTCACGAAAAATACATGTACTGAGATCTGATTCATACAACAATCTTTAAAGAATTTATTTGCAAGGTACAAGAAAACTTATTCAAAAATTTAATTCAATTTTGGAAATTATATAAGGTTAAAGCTTCATTAGAAAAATACATTCATAACATCCACCAAAATTGAAATATTCAACTTCCTCCTTTAATTAGAACTTCCTCTAATTCACACTATATTATTTCGAAATGAACTAGAAAAGAGGGTGATGATAAGATAAAAAATTAATAAAATAAAAGAGAAGATTATGTAATTGCAGTTTCACGACTTTCAATTGAAAGATTTGAATAATCCTATTCACGATTTGGAATTATGTGTTATATATACCGACTTCTGTCATCGCATTATGTTATTTATACTCTTTTTAGTGCAAATTTTTAAAATTACTCTACAGTTATGAGTGTGAAATAGGACACGATTTAGAGTGAGGAAAAAAACATTTGTTTGTGACGTTAAAATAAGCTATTTTCTCGCTCTTCGTGACTTAATACTTCGTTTTCTGAGATATAATGAAAGAAAATGATTTAGTGAAGAAAAAAAAGAAAAGAAAAAAGTAACAAAGAAAATTTAGAATACTTTTCTTAGCCATGTTATGCTGTTAAATATTTCATTTGAAAAAATTGAAACTCGTTTAGAAATACAGTTTAAAATAAGAACTAAATACGAAAATTCAATTTTCTTCTTTTTTAATACGCGTGATAAATCTGCTTCACTGTAAAGTGAAATTCCGTTAGAAATTAATTTTCCTTCAGGAAGCCATTCTTTATTTTTCTTTGAATTGTCTGAAAAGAATACTTTGAATATGAGAAGGAATTGAGGCTCCACAAAAAAAAAGAATATTAAGTACGGATGAAAAAAAATGCTGTAATAATTATTTTAAAGGTAATCAATTATCCATTATGAATTAATATACTCTTAAAAAGTTATTAATTACCTAAATAATCATAATGAGAGCTAGAAATATTTTCGATTAAAAAATTGCTACATAAAAATTACTAGTGACAAAAAAAAATCAGTTCGTTCATAAGCATATATATATATACACCGAAGAGCCATTATATTATGACCACCCTAAAATCTATAACAATGGGCTCGCCCAGGTTATCATGGTTTCTCGCCCAGGAACAATGTTTTCATGGGGCATATTAGGACGTCTGTAAGGTACTTGAACATAGTTGCAGACCAGGTTCACCCACTCATGGCAAAATTTTTTCCTGTGGGGGATGGTGTTTACCAGCAGGATAATGCACCATGGCATAAGGGTCGAATCGTCGAGGAACATTCCAGTGACTTTCAAGTCAAGTCTTGGCCCCCAAATTCACCTGACCTTAATCCAATAGAGCATCTGTGGTCCTACTTGGAAAACTAAATTCGTGCTGCCACGCTACCCCCTCGCAATGTGAGGGAATCGCAGGACCAGTTGGTGAGCACTTGGTACCAGATACCTCAGACTACTTATCAGCACCTTGTGGAATCAATGCCACAGCGGGTGCTAGCAGTTTTAAGGGCATGTGGTCCTACGTGTTATTAGCTGGGCAGTCATAATGTAATGGCTCTTCGGTGTGTCTATATATATATATATATATATATATATATATATATATATATATGTATATATATATATATATATATATATATATATATATATATATATATATATATATATATATATATATATATATATATATATATATATATATATATATATATATATATATATATATATATATATATATATATATATATATATATATATATATATATATATATATATATATATATATATATATATATATATATATATATATATATATATATATATATATATATATATATATATATATATATATATATATATATATATATATATATATATATATATATATATATATATATATATATATATATATATATATATATATATATATATATATATATATATATATATATATATATATATATATATATATATATATATATATATATATATATATATATATATATATATATATATATATATATATATATATATATATATATATATATATATATATATATATATATATATATATATATATATNTATATAAACATATACATAACACTTTGTTCATTTAAGAATTAAAAAAGTGGTGGAAAAGTTTCGCCATTTTTGATTAATTTTTTGCCATTTAAAGCAATTAACAAAATTGTGATATCCACTAATTATTTATGCAAAAAATAAAATAATAAAAAATTCAAATTAAAGGCTCTTGCCGTGGCTTCACTTCCTTTCATTTTAAGTTATAGCTAGAATGAGAAACTATCAACAACACTTCATTGTAATTTTTATACCACACTTATAAATTTATCTTTATTAAAATAATTTTTTATGATTATTAGAATTTCATTTTTCATTTTTTTTTTCTCGGCCTATCATAAATATGAATTATTGTTTTGCACAGGTAATCGCCTTGTGAAACAGCATATCTGAAAGTAAAGTATTTTATGTGATTAATTCATTAAGAAAAATTATAAATAACTGAAATTTTTGAAATCAATTAAATAAATCGAGGCGTACAATGTAGTTTTAAATCAACTGAGCCGCAAGAAGTTATGGGATCTCGCAATTTTGCGCCTTTTAATATTGAAGACAGATCATTAAACTTAAAGATCTAATTTCATTGTTTCATTTATTATAATTTGTCCTTGTTAGCATTCCGTAGTTAACAAATAATAAGCTGAACTAATTTATATTATCACATTTCACTGAGAAAACGTGCTGGTGCCTACAGGGCTGCTCTGAAACTACACAATCTATCACAGAACTGACATACCGTGACCAACGGTCACTAAAGTGACCTAACAATGTCATCATTGGACATGCTCAACCCTGTCAACAACAAAGCGATGACTGATAACACTCACAAAAGTAAACTAACACTTTAAGTAAGCGCGAAAAATTGGAAGACGCCCGCGGCTTTGAAGCCATCAGGGACCGTGAAGCTTTTCTTCCTCGTTTCGGAGAAACGGAGCCCCTAACCTCCCGTGGTGTGGAGCCGCGGTGATGGTCTTTCCCCCGGTATGGACCGCTTGACCTGAACACAAAATTGCGGTCCGATGTATGGGGGTGGGAGAGGCAGGATGATTCAGTACTTGAACTCTGGCTTTTTGGAAATCGTGATAGAAACAAGTGGGAGGTTATGATAAATTGAAAAATGACACAATATCGCTTTTTTTTGTGAGTACCGTGGTTTGACTTATGTGATCAAGGGTTAGCATTTTCTCTTTTAAACTTGTTAAACTGAAGAATTACATAATTTTCAATTACAACCCACAGAGAATTTTTCTTACTTGTTTTTAAGTATTATTGGAATTTGCCGCCATTCACGCAATTCGATTCGGTAACATACTTTAACGAAATTAATAAACGGATATTATTAAATAGAATTTTCTTCCCTATTTTGATTATTTATATTTCCTTATTTATTTTTGTAATTTGGGGGGAATGGTATTATAAATATCATTTCAACAACATGAATAATTTCAAACAATATTATATGAAATATAGGCATAAATAGCATTCATCTCGGTATAAATTGACTGGTTAAAAGAATCTGTTGTATTATATTATATTACTACCTTTTTAATTTGAAGCAAATAAAAATTTAAGCAATTTTTTCAACAAAAAAATTGATAAAAAAATTTGTCTGTTAAAGTTTTATATAATAAAACTGTTTTTAAATTAAAAAGAATGTAAACTGTTAGCTTAAAAATAAAAAAATCTTAAAAAAATCAGGTTATTCCTGTGAGTTTTTGCATGTTGACGTCTTTTGCTTAAAAAATTAAGTGTGTCAAAGTTGGAATATACTAAATACACGTCATTCATGACACACACGGAATGTATTTGTGTCATGTAAATGTCACAGCATGTGTAATCCTGTTTTGATACAATACAGACCATAAAGGAGCGACACTTTTGTTTTGCAATCTGTAAAAGTTCCACATCAAATTATGGTAGATATAATGTACCAGAACTTATGGTGCATTATCCGTAAAATCCATTTTTTACCGTAAAATATTATACCATAATTTTTACAGTAACATTATTGAATTAGAGTTAATCAAAGATTTTAATGTAATTGTTTGTCCCCTAACATTTTTTGCCCCCTAACATGTGTTCAAAAGTACCGGCAAATTGAATAACTGTTCTATTTACAGTAATTTGAATCGGAATTTTTTACAGTGCAGTTTACATCAATTGTTATACCGGAATGTTGCAATACTACTTTGATATTGTCCATAGAGTAAAAAATAAAATTTTAGCTTTTCCAAATACTCGTATAAGAAATTCTATATTTTTTAAGGCACGGTAATTTATGCTTTTAAGCCATTATCAAGATTAACAATTATACTAGGTATTTCAAGATTTTTTATTTGTGTTTTTCTTTTTTGATATTTTTATAATAATATTTTACATAATATAATTAATTCGAAAAAATATTTATTATATATATATTATTAATAAAGTAATTTGTATTGTCTTACATATTAAAAATCAATAATATTTATAGATTATTAAATGCTTTCATAATATTTTACATTTTCATTGCATTCAGATTTCGTGTATAAATTAAGCACATTTTATATTCACAAGATTTTCAATTTTTTTGCAAATATTTATTATAACTTTTTAAGAACTGATAATTCTTTCTGTCTGTTCCTTTAACAAAAATTGTATGTTACAATTGTACTTTAATGTACGCCGGTTAAAACTTTGCGATTGTAGCCTGATTGGTCATTTTAAATGAGGAGTAGCTACACTGAAAAAAGTATGATCAAAACTATCAGAATAGGGTAACATTAGCAGTATTTCTAGCTTCATGAGATCACCAAATAACTCGGTTATCTAAGAGCTTCCGTAATTAGTTTGGTAAAATTAACAATAAAATATAATTTTAAATATGTGATAAAAATTTGGTTACTTTAACATGATACCTTAGAACATGGAAAAACCATTTAAATCATAGAAAAACCATTTATTCGGCCAATCTTATGGCCACTAAATTTGTGACCATAAGAAATAAAATTTTGAAAATTCCAGTGAACAGTTATTATATGAACGGAAAAATTATCAAATGAACAGTTTAAATACTGTATATTTTGGTTTTATTAAACGGAAATATGTTGTTTTTTTTACCAGAAATGTTCTTACCATACATTACGGTAATTTTACCGGAATTTTTTTCTCCGCGTTAAAGCAAGGATGGACTTAATTTTTGCATTTTTCGCTGTTTAAAATTTATTTTTATGACCACTCCAGGTTAAAAAAAAATTATGAAGAAAAGTATTCTTATTGCTTAAAAATAAACTATTAAAAAGGACTGTAAAATTATTTTGGAAGATTTATGAATCATATTGCTTAATTTTAATTTTATTATGCTGTTATTATACAATTATTACAAATATAGAATTAGTTATTTTGTCAAACTAAGTAAGCTAATATTATTCAAATTTAAAATTTCAAAACAATTTTAACACAAAAAATAATAACGCGTCAATAAAAATTATTACAACAAATTTCTCATTACTTATTTACAAACCTAAACTAAAAATGAAAAATTTTTTTGATATAATCATGTATTTAAAATTTTATTTAAACTTATTGATTGCTATTTTCAAGAGATATATTTAACAATTCTTCAGTAAGAGGGAAAAAAAAGGAATGTAAGCCATTTATTATTTAAAAATCATAGGATTACGTAAGACATGCTGTCAGAAACTATTTTAAGATACATTATAAGTAAAAAGCAATAATTGCAAACTTAGGATGCTTTACAAAAGTATAAGATATATTATAATTACCATAGAAAACAGAACAAATAGCTATTTTTTCATTTGATTATTAATTTTTAATTTTAAAATTAACAATAATGAAATGAGATTTAATAAACTTCTACTATACAGAACACAAGCATGAAAATAAGTTCCTCAGCTTTTATTAAATTAGCAATTTATTCGGTGAGAAAAGTGTTAAGAAACATTTAATGAAGACTATCGCAACAATCATCAACAAGCTCATAGTTTTTTTTTTTTAACAACTAATTACAAAAATCAATTTCTTCCGCGTTCTTTGTTTGCGAACAAAAGATGAAAGCAGTATCCAAAACAAAAACTTTGATGAAGAAACCTACCTTCACTTATATCTGACCTCAAAACATAAAAATAAAACACCTTTTTTTAGCCGTGTTTAGATAAAAGGTGATCCCCTTCTAACCACTGCTCAACATGTTTCAAACATATTTTAGTGATATATCCTTTTGATGTGTATTATAATCATGCTGTTAACTTCACCTGACCCTAGAAAGTGTTCTTTTTTATGCTAGATAAGTGACAGCAATTCAGTCTGGGTACTCCGTGGGGTTTCATTCACCGACACCCTTGAATTTCCCCACCCCCTTTAAGTATCGCATAACACTGTCATTGTCACATGTTAGTTCTTTACAAGAAAAGAAGATAAAACAACTTTAGTTGGTGTTGAGGTTTTTTTTTAGTTGCGTGTTAAATCCGGTTGCTTGCCTCTAAAGAATACTTTTCATAACTTTGTGTCACGTGTCGCCGTTATTCGGTACATTACCCATCTAAGTTGGGAACTTGTGGATCACGTGATTAGGCAAGTCGGAGGAATTCAAAGAAAATACTATTACACGGGAATAGTATGAGGGAGATTTGATAAATTCAGAATAACTAGGCTTTTGTTTTTACTATAAACAGGCTTATTATCAAAAACAAATAAGCTTATACATTTAAAGTAAAGATAAATGATATAATTTATTTATCATAATGCATACTTTGAACTTAGATTAATTTATGCTTATATCACTGTTATATGTTCAAAACACATACTTATTGTTTTGCAAAATGCTAAAAATAAAATACTTATATTCTTTGTAATGGCAAAATGACTATATTTTTATTTTTTGAATATAGCTACTCTATATAATACCATGATAAATAAAAGCCTTAAATAGAATTTTTTTAATCGTTTAACAACAAAAAATAGGTCAAAATATCATTATTTTATCCCGTATTCTAAAATCCATGTCAAAATATTCAGCGATGGATTTCCCAAAAATTTACTTCACATTCATAATGTAATTCACATTTACACAAAAAAAGAATTCAATTTAATCTATTTATTTTTGTTTAGATATAGTATTTGAAATTTCAAATCGATTTGAAATGTAAAAAGTATATTCCTTTAAAGGTACGTTGTGTTATTAAATTTCCTGTGAGAATTTAAGGAAAAATGCTTTGAAAATGTATTGATCTGGAGTCCTTATTTTTAAAACCATATCAATTTTAGTTTGATAATTTGGTATTACAATACATTCTGGGCAGCTATTATATGACTGAAATATTTTAATCAGTATTACTGTTGTGAAATAATACATCAAAAAAAGCAAATAAATGAAATTAATTGAAAAAAAATTTTTTTTAAAACAATCCTGTAACTTTTGTACCAAGAAAATCTTATACATTTAATAATTATAGTAAGTTTTTTTTTTAAACTAAACTTCCATTTCAATTAGCATATTAAATAAGTTCACTTCAATTATTTAACTTTTTTTTTTTTGAAAAAGTAAAATAGTAAGTAGTTTAAGTATTAGTAAATAATAAATTAAAAACTATTTTTTAAACCTACAATAATTTGTGCGAAAAAAAATTAAAACTCTGTCTTCTTGCTTTTAAAATTGGTTTGGGAAAACTAACCGATAATTATTTTAAATATCACATAGAACAATGATGCTTTAAAAATTATATTAAGCTATTTTATGATTAAATTAACTAGAGCTTAATAATCATTTTTATAGTCACTTATTTTAAATAGATATAGTCATTTATTTCAATTAGGTATCGTCACTTATTTTAAATAGCTAAGAAAATAGTTAATATTTTAATTGTCACTACAAAAGCGATGTCTTATAAAATATGATTTACCTAAGTGTATTTAAAATGCTATTGTTTAAATTTAATTATAATACGGAATTTCATTTCTTCATCAAAAAAAATTGCATTGAGTATATATTTATTGCAAATAATTATGTGCTAAGTAATTGCTATTTGAGTTTGTCAAGCAGGTCATTTTTGTTTCTAAATGTATTTTTATAATAGCTTTAATGTTTATTTTATTAATTTATCGGATTAACTTACATATGCAAAATATTAATGATATAATAAATGCAAGCATTTTTATATGTACAATGTCATATTTCATTTATTTATCATATTATCTAAATTCCGAACTGTAATATTGTAGAAGTAAATATTCAAAAAATAAATAAATAAACAGCAGCTTTATGATATGCAGATCTTTACATTTCTTTTTTGATCAGATTATCTAATATATCCTAACTGTTTTATTGAAAAAATAAATATTCTGATAATAAGAAAATAAATAAAAGTTTTATGATAAGTACATCCTCAAATTGATTTTTTAGACATCCAAACTTATCTTGTATAAATAAAAAATGTCAATCATTTTGCATGCAAATTTATCAGATAAAGATATTTATAATTTTTGCGATTGAATTATAGACAATTTTCTTTCAAATATAGCAATATTTCAAACTGATATAAATCTTAAAATAGAAAAGAATAGAAGTTCATTATTTCGTACATTTAGTTAATGTTTCTCTATAATTTTTAAATATTATTTTTTAGCTATATTTGTGTTATTTACTCATCTTTTGTCTAAAACAGAAATAAAAGGGTGTGTAATTGAATGGTCGATGGTAATAGATTCCTTTAAAACGTGATTTATTTAAAACATATATGCAATTGCTCAAAAATTCCACTCTAGTTAATATGGTTTGAAGAAAATAATTATTTTGTAAATTATACACAATAAATAATTTTATAATCGAGACCTATGATTAGCAAGAAATATATAACACCAAAATGAAAATTGCAACTACCCCATGCAATTCATATTAAAAACTTAATTTAAAATAATCTGAGAAATATTGATTCTGTCTCTATATGTAATGACTATTGATAAAATGGTAAACATTTTTCTTCCTTGAAACATAAAAATAATGGGAACAAAATGCAAATTTAAAAATCATCGAAATAAATGATAACAGTTGTTTACAAAGCGCTTTAAAAATTCAAGAGACTTCAATAAACATATAATTGAAGGAATTACTTTATAATGCTTTTCATAATAAATTAGCGATTATAAATAAGACTGAAATATAATGAACGTGAATAAATTATACTTTAGTACAAATTATGCACAATTTATCGTTTTTTTTCTCGTCTTTTTTTGAAAAATATTATTCAGAAATTGACTCTTAATATCGAACAATTGATTATTGACTATTAAGATATTTAGAAATCGGCCTTTTTGTGCCACAGTAGAGATTTTTAAATGCCTAAAATAGCTGACGTATTGACTCTTATTTCCCAATAAATATTCCAAAATTGAGTTGAATTGCAATTTCTTGCGTTACACTTCATGATGTTATCAGATATTATTAAACTTAACAAATGACGGACGTAAAATTTTTAAAATAAGTTCAAACTTAACTCCCGACTTGGGGTATATTTATTAATTTTTATATGTCATTAATTTATAGATTAGAATCAGTGGAATATTTTTTTTTAAATAAATATTTTCAATAATAATTTTTAATAATAAAGATGAATTCTATATTTCCATCCATTTCGCAGATATTTTTCCACACTGTAAAAAATTTCAGACCAAATTAAGTCCATTTTTACCGGAACATGTTCAGTTTTTATAGTAATAATTACATTAAAATCTCTGAATCACTGTAATGTAATTAATATAAATGTAAAAATTACGTTATATTATTTTACGGTAAAATGAATTTTATAGACTAAGCGGCACCCAAAGTACTTTATACCGAAATTTAATCTGTATTTTTTTGTAGTAGAATGTAGATTTTGTGAAGCAGGATTTATTCTTTCATAATTGAAATTAATCATAAACTGACTATGTGAATCCCAAACTCGTAATTTATCAATTGGTTTTTATATTTATTCGACCCTTGATTCAAAAAGTAAAATAGCAGTGTTTATGAAAGAAAAAAATATATATATATCTTCACATTTACGAGCCACAGCACGTGTAACAAACACCAAGTTGGGTGGCAATGTAAACAAAAAGAAGCGAAAGTAATGACCGAATTCTATGTGAGCATCTACTAAAAACACTGCAGACTAGATTATATTTTTTTTTTAGTTTTGGTCCGCGAAAAACAGTCGACCGGTCTAGTTGATACTATCCACTCAGAGTGAAAAAGCCGGCAATTGCGCGTGCACGTACTACCCCATTTCAGTAGACGAATGGACAGATATGATAGTCCATAAATTTCTTGAATTACCTGGCATATCAGCTGGTGCTCCTACCTTGAGATAGCGCCGTTTGTTGCTGGTCTAAGTACTCGGTTGTAGTGGATACACGAAGATGGTCACTACCCGGCATTCCAAACTGGTATATTCGCCAAACTGTTCAGGTAGCTCTGGAGATTCTTTTTGGTTGTCTCTCTGTGATGAGCGTTTTCTCTGCGTTATTTTTTTATTTCTATTATTAATGATGAATTCATGGTTTAAGGGCGAAAAAGGAGGGGGACGGTGTGGAAGTGATATCACGTGATCCAGCCTCCTTGTCCAATAGGCGCGCGCGCCAGAGACTGGTGCAGGGCCAACTCTTGAGCAAGGGAATGCCAAGGTGGAGCGTCCACCGAGTTACCTGCCTTAGGTGCGACTGCTCGTTCTCTACTCTGGCAGCGAGTAGATATCAAAAAGGGCCTGGATCGAATAATTTACGTCACTATCAGATTAAATTGGTGCAAGGTTCTGGTCACGCTGTTGGATATCTTTTGCGCATACTCTTTGCTCACGCTGGTCAATTAATAGCGTCCGGGAAATGTTACTTTGTAAATTCGTCTCGGGATGATCTTCTCTCGCACCCATTTCAAGATTTATAGTATTCTATAGTTGGGGGAAAGTTGGGGAAAGGAAGAGAGTTAAATTTCTTCGATGACGGCTTTAGATTTATGCCCTATTAGAAAGAGATTGTCGTGCTTTCTTAATTGAACGGTGGATAAATAAGTTTTACACAGCTTCTTCATTTTTGCATTAAGTTTTTAAATAATCATCACTTGGGTTACGTTGAATGTTTTGTTCTTATTTATAATATAATATTTACTGATGCGATAATTGAAAACATTTAATATAGTATGTGTTTATCTGGTAGTCAATTTTTTGCAGTTTCATTAAGCCTTCACTGCGATAATTAAAAGTATTTAATACAATATAAATTTACCTGCTTGTCAATTTCTTAGGCAGTTTCATTTCATTGAATTATTTTTGAGACTTTCGTAATCCTGATATTTTCCTCCCTACCATATAACATATACAAATCCAATTGTCTAATAGTTGTATAAATGATTTTTATAGAAAAATTATTCTAAATGAATCAGATCAAATAAATCATCAGATGTAACCCAACTGATGATTTATTTGATCAGTTCATTTCAATATCATTTGATTATTCTCCCTATGTTGGATAAAGGCATGCACATAATTTATTCGATGATAATTATTGCTACTATAATTATAAGCATTTAATTATGCAATATTAACATAAACGTTAGACAATTTCATATCAATCTATTCTTAGTACTTAAACAATCAATATAGTTTTTTCCCAGACATACATGCGTTCAATTGACAAAAAGTTGCACCAATGCTTTAAAAAAAAGTTTTATGTGTATCAGATCGAAATATTTAGGACTAATATATTTAATATAATATGGAGTTTTCTTCATTACCAATTTCGTAGACTGTCGCATTTTGTTAAACTGTTTTTACCGTTAACCAGCCATACAAGGAAAGGTTGCTGTTGTTGGATTACATATTTTTGGCTATTGATTTTGGCATCGAATCTGGAAATTTCTTAGTTTTGTACATGCTATAGCCTTTTATACTATGCAAGCTATTCATTTGATGATTTTTCCGTTCATATGATTATGGTTTACCAGAAATTCTGCTTTTCAAAATCTATAATTCTTATTATCACACATTTTGTAAAAAACTACAAAACTGAAAAATAAAATTTACGGAACAAATGAATTTTATTCCGCGCTCTAAGGTATCGTGATAAAATTACCAAATTTTACCTCATTTACCAAATTTTATCACTGATTATAAAACCATGTTTTATTGTTAATTTTTCTAAAATCACTGCCAAAGTGTTTCGGTGAAAATTACCGAGCTTTCTGATGTTCTTATAGAGGCAGAAATACTATAAAAACCACTGTATTCTGTTTTGACCATTCCTTTTTTCGCTATTTAACTTTTTCAAGGAAAAAAAAGCTTAAGACAAATTTGTATATCCCATTATATACTTATTAGAATGGGTCAAAAATTATTAAGTCTTCTAAATTAAAACTTTAGTATTAAAAAGCAATTAATTTCAGATGTATCCATAGTGTTATACAATTTTCTTGGTCTTGCCTACGATATGTATTCTACAGAAGTTTCTATTTTTATGTCGCTAAATTCTTTTAAGTTAGTTTACTAAAATATCCTGTGATATTCTTTATGTATTAAAATGAAAATATTGCTCACGATTTTTTTCGAAGTACTTTAGCTTTAATTTGGCAAGTTTTGATTACGAATGCTTCAAGTTTTAAAATTCTTCACACCTCAGTTGTTCCAATGTATAATTCATAAGGTTTGTACACTGAAAAAAAATATGGTCAAAACTACAAAAATATGGTAAAAGTATCGGGTTTTTGGCTCTATGGGAACAACAAGAAGTTCGTTAATTTTTTCCAAATGTTTTGGTAATGAGTTCGGTAAAATTAACTATAAAATATGGTTTTACAATATTATCTAATAAAATTTTGCAAAATTTCGTAATTTTATCATGATACCTTAGAGCATGGCAAAAAAAAACATTTATTCGGTTAAATTTAATTTTCAGTTTTGTATTTTTTAATATATATATGTGTTAATAAAAATTATAATTCTGAAAAACTGAATTTCCGGTAAACCGTTACCATATGAAAGGAAAAATTATCAAAATAGTGGTTTAAATACAGCATGTTCTGGTTTTTATAACTAGAATCAGAGCTTCGTTAATCAATACTGTCATTACCATGCAGTACTCTGATTTTACTAGAGTTTTTATCTCTCTGTAGAATTTTAAGTTAATTATTGCTTGTTTTGATGGGTGAATTTAAACCGTACTTGACTCCACGAACCTTGGCTCTTGTAAATACACCTAAGGTTAAAATTTGTTACAACTTTAGTAAGGTGCTAAATTTGAAGTAAATTGCAACATAATGCTTCTCTTTTACGACTGAGCATATGGTAAACATATGGTTAAGCATATGGTAAAACGTTTGAATTTGCAAAAAAAAATAGAAATAAATTTAAAAGTAAATGTAAGTTATCTTATATTTCTATTGATGAATATCAAATTAAATTTCAATGTTGATCAATATTTTTGTTAATGATTTTAATTATTCTTAAGCAATACAACTAAAGAAACATCTCGAAAAGAAATTTTAACGTTTTTATTTGGAACTTTATTCTCATTAAATAAAAATAGGAACTTTGCGATCATTATATTCTTTAGTATAAAACATTATACACTTTTTTGTCCCAAGATAAAAAAAAAATACGCTGATATCACCAAAATATACTATATAATATATTTTTTTTAATGAAAATCTTTCAAATATGGTTTGTACAATATAAAACCACTAAAATATATTTTCTATTGCATAGTATTCTCCTGAAAGTTTTTTCTTGTTGCGTATACAAATAAATACTATCCGATTCGTTTAATTATAGAGCGAAATATTATTTTTACATGAAACTAAATATAAAATAATGCATAAAAATTAAGTGTGAAAATGTAATTAAGCATTTAAACATAAATTTTAGCCTATTTTACTTTAAGCTTAAATATTTTTGTCACCCTAGTAGCAATTTAAATATTTTATAAGTATCTCTCTAAATTCAATGCTTGAAATATAATCAAATGAAACTTCTATTATTAATTTCTTTCATACGCATAAATAAACAAAGAGATTAACTATTACATTTATATTTCAAAATAAAAGATGCTGTTTGATTATGTGTCGGATGGTTTGCAATTTTATTTTCTAACAATTGTCTTCATTTAAATTGTGTCGGGTAAAAATTTTATAATTTATTGTATTATAACTAACTCTTATTAATAACTGTTTTGAAAAAGCGACTAACTCTTTATTTATTCAATAACTTTACAAAGATAATAAATACTTGAGGGAAAAAATTCTGTGCTTTCGACATGGTACAAGAAATAGTGATCAGCAATTAAGATTATTTTTAGGCATTTTTTCAATTACAATAATAATAATAATAATAGTAATAATAATTAAACGCTAAAATTTCACAATAAGTTAATAAGTATTTGATGTTATATTTTGTTTTTGTAATATTTTTATGTTTGTGTGACTTATGAAAGATTTTAACTTAAAGTAGCTTTTCTTTTGTTTAAAACGATAAAAAAAATATATCTTTTAAATATCAATTGCTTTTACTCTAATTGTGTAATGAGTTACATGATTTTTGAAGCATAATATGGTATCATAACAGCACTTGTGAAACAGTTTTGTAAAGAAAGAGAGGGTCATGGAAATTTTAAAAAATAGTATCGAAACTTACCAAAGAATATTGAAGTTTTAAGAATGCACCTTAATTCTAAATATGTACCGCATTGAAAAAATCGAGACTGAACAATATGTAATTTCATATGTCTAATAATGTTTGCTAAAAAAAACAGTTGAGCCTTACACGATTCTTCATAGTCATTGCGAATGAACGGAAAAATATTGACTTACGCATAATAGAAATCGACAACTCATCAGAAAGATAAATAAATTCATAGATCGCAATTTCCTGGTTGAAATAAAGTAGAATATCAGTTTTTATTAGCATAATAATCCCTCCTATCTTAAAAATGCTTACAGGACTTTTCGTCTCTTTTTTAAAAATTTATTTAATTATTTTTTTTATGATTAGGTTTACGTAAAATTTGTACTACAGAAAACTAATATTGAAAAGAGTAATAGGAAAATTTTCGATTTTTTTTTAACTTTTAAAATTATCATTGTATTTAATTTGCTAAGTTTAAAACTTGACTTCCGAGGCTAAATTGCATTAAACCCGAATCAACTCGGATTAGAATACAATTTTTATTTAATTGCAAAAAATTTTTATAAAAGTATTATCTTGGGTAAAAAAGCAATTTTTTTCCGTATATAAAATGATTTTTAAAAGTGTTTTCGCAAAAAAAGTCAGAGAGATAAGAGAGAGAAAATGATCCGAAAAAAGAGATAATCAGACGTGATAAATGAATTATCAATTCGGCGATTAAAAAAATTTCTTTTGCTATTATTTAGTTCAGGGCTCCAAAATAAGTACTTTATAAACTTAGTAAAGCTGTCTCTATTTATCTAAATCAAATTAGCATATCATTAAAGTTTTCACTATGCAGAACTTTTTCTTCATACTATAGAGTTGATGAATTTATTCATTTAATTTATGAATTAGTTAATGACTATTTTTATTTTATTTTCTTCCCAAGGAAATAAGGCAGTCTAAATCTGTATTTTCGCTTATTTTCGATTCTCTATCTAAAAACTACTACTAAAGAAGTATACAATATATCTTATCAAAAATGTATTTCTAAGAAAAAATTGAATTCTACTTTATTAAATTCCCATTATTAAATCCTTCTAAAACTCTAAATCTTTTTATTCCCAAACGATGAAAGCCAATGTTTTCCCGATTGTAACTATATTTCAGTTAAAAACGTGCAGGTTATTAAAATAAATTTCTATAATACTTAACCAGGGCAAGTTTGGCAGATTTTTAATTCAGGAATTTTTGGCACCCTGAGAGCTGAAGCTAAACAAATATAAATAGTAAATACTAATAACTAAACAATTGAAGAAAAAGCTATTTTATAATACCGAAAAATACTATGTCATCATTGTTTTGGTTTCAGATACTTTTTATTGCGCTAAAAATGATTGAAAACCTGACAAATTTGCTCTAGTTAATGGTACATAACATAAACATAACAATTTGCTTAACTGATACAGTCCTGTAAAGTTCTGCAATAACAGTAACGCACTTTAATTTAAAAAGACCCGTAAACATACATTTTGTATTTTCTTTTAATTTATATGTATTTTTATTCGGTCCCTTAAAATATGAATGAAGGATAAACGGTGTAGACGACTGGTTGTTAATTCGTCACACCCAAACATTTTCCACACTTTCTCACGAACAACGAAATCATCTCTTGTCTCAGACAAAATTGCCGCCTTGCTTGACCAACTGAGGTACTATCCCGGTTAAAAGGGGAAAAATGGGGAAGTAAGGCAAGATAAAGGTCAAATTGTAAACGTGTTTCTCTTTTCTTGGAGTAAACCACAAATTTGAAGAGTCGGAGACTGTGCAGTCTTCACTTCGGCTTGGCATTCGTTTGGTAAGATTTCTATTTAATACCTTTTTTTTTTTATATAGTAATCATCTTCAGCATTTTTACTTAGTAATTCCGAGTCATATAATTATGTCCCTGTTACGGTAATGTACTGAAAAATGTGAATGTTGGCATTCATATGGATTCCTTAGCGAAAGTCCGAAATATTTGTTAATTATTTTAATTATCATTATTAATTATTATTTTCTATCATTGGTAAAATTACCGTATTGTATGATACTGTCATTTCTGGTTTAAAAAACATAAATCTGGTAATAAAACCAAAATATTTTATATTTGTAAACCATCTTCTTCTTTGTCTGCGCAACAGCCCCTTGCAGGCCATGGCTGCCTCAACAGCTGACAAATGCCAGTGCTTCTTATCCATGCAACTCACCTCCATATAAACCATTCATTTGGTAATTTTACCGTTCATAGTAGCCACAGTTTACGGGAAATTCTGGTTTTCAAAATTATAGTTCTTGGTACCAAACATTTTGTAAAAAAAATCAAAACTGATATGTAAATTTAACCGAATAAGTGGTTTTTATGCCTTGGTTTAAATCATGATAAAAATCACTAAATTTTGCTATATTTACCCAATTCTTTCATATCCCATTTCGGTAAAAATACCGAGCTTTTTCATGTTCCCTTTTAATAAACACGATAAAAGTAAACATATTTTTTTTCTCAGTGTGGTGTTAATGTTATAAATGAGAAATAATGACTACTACACAGCGAAAAAGGATTTGTATTTCAATATTTACCATCAATGTAGGCTTGAATGTCATGTTTTGAGCTCGTAATTGTGAAATGGTGATATTTATTACATATTTCGTACATTCAATCCTTGTGTGAATGCTATGGCAATAACGATAACATACACATCTAACTTAATATGAACTTTTACTTTTCCGTGTAATATTTTTCGCATATTTTCAGCTTATAATAATTCCGAATAATATCATTATGTTCCTGAGAAAGTCCAAAATTGGAAAGTATTTGTGAAGTTAGTGAAAGTCAGAAATGTTTGTTAAACATCATGATTTTTGTTTAAAACTGATAACAGTTGATATTAAGCATGCACTGATAACAGCTTTGTAAGTGGTAAATAATGCTAGAAATAATTTTTGTCCAACATTTTATATCAATGCATGTTTAAAGCGCAAATTTGATGTAATATGTGCGAAGTGGTGATATTTAACAAATATTTCGCAGTATTTACCGGAAAATATTAATATTCAATCGATTTTGGACATACGATTACAAAATTCATATATCGATTACAAAATTTATGAATATTAATTTTTACTTTTTCTAGTAATATTTTTCAACATATTTTGCTTAATAATTCCTACTAATAAGTTTTTATTACTCCGAGATTACAAATATAGACACTCAGGTGTGAATATTTTTTTTAATATCATAGATTCTCTCTTACAATGGCAAATGTCGATATTTAACATTCGCAACAGAAATAATGGTAACAATTGTTTAGTCAATATTTACTATATTTAGTATCAAAGTTTGCTGGTATATGTGCGAAATAATGCAACGGGAAAAAAGAATTATTAAAACTATCAAAACACGGTAAAAATTTACCGTGATTCTGAGTATACGGAAACACTAAAAACCTAGCTAATTTTTATCATGGCGTTTTTGTAATGATTTTGGTGAAACTGACAATGAAATATGGTTTTATAATGTGTGATATGTGTGTGTGGGCGAATGTGGTAATATTTGGTAAGTTCATCATGATACCCTTAGAGAATGGCATAAAAAGTCATTTATTTGGTTCAATTTACTTTTCAATTTTGTATTTTTTACTAAATGTATGGTAATTAGAATGAGTTAAAGAAGAAAAAGAAGCTCTGGTTTTATTAACCAGAATTTTGGTTTTTTTAGAAATGTTATTACCATACCGTTCGATAATTTTACCAGAATTTATTTCTCTGTTTGATATTTAACAAATATTTTGTATTTTCACCACTTTTTCAACTATCGATAGTTAAAGGAAAATGACGGCATTTAGCATATATGAGAAATTCACAGTAATATTTCTATTACAGGCTCTGCATTGTAAAAAATTCCAGATAAATTTTTTTTTTAAATTAACGGAAAAAAAATCTGATATACCGTTATTTTTCATCGTAAAATCACTGTATAAGATTTTACAGTAAAAATGCATTATACGGTAAAATGGATTTTACGGATTATGTACCCTAAGTATTGATACTTTAAACCGTAATAATAATTTTTTACAATGTAATCCGATGGCAAATTTTATTCTAAATAAACAAATACCGAAGAAAGAAAATAAATAATCGAAACGCTTGTTTATGTTACTGCATTTTTTTTTCTTTGAATCAATCGAAATATTTAAGAAAAGTGAAAAAGTCATAAAATTCATGAATTGCTTAAGTGACATACTGATCTTGTGATATTAATGCGACTTTTTTTTTTTATATTCAAGTGAAAAATTTATTAGAAAATAATTTAATGTATGAATTTTAGGAGCTCATTATTTAAATAATCATTTGTTATGACATCAAATAAGTTTTTTTTTACTGACTCATCTATCTCAGTAGAAGTAATTTTTAATACGAGTTCAGGCGTCAAATTCGAATAAAATGTGAAAATATTTAAAATTCTGAACGTATTAAAAGAAACGCGGTCTTATACTATTTTTTTTTTTTTAGCTTTATTATTTTTCTTTTAATTTTTTCACCAGAATATAATGAAAATGTGGATCTTGAAAGACAACTTTGAAGTCATCATGAATTTGATATGTAAATTATATGCTTAAAATTTGTTATGACACCAAATAATATTTTTTTTTTTTACTGACTCATTCCAACCAGAACCAGCCAAGCCAACTCGGTAGAAGTATTTTTTGATCCGAAGTTAGACGTAAAATTCGTATATAATGTAAAAATAATTATAATTTCAAATGAATTTGCAGAATCTTGAAAAAAAGCGCAGCCTTATTTCGCTCTTTTCAGCGTGATTATTTCCCCTTCAACTTTTTTAACCAGAATATAATGAAAATGTGCAGCTTGAAAAACAACTTCGAAGTCATTATGAACTTTATGCGTACATTCTATGTTTAAATCATTATTTGTTACTACACCAAAAAACTTTTTTTTTTTTAAATTTTTTTTTACTGACTCATTCCAGCTTGAATCAACCATACCATTTCGGTAGAAATAATTTTTGATACAAATTTAGCCGTCAAATTTGCATAAAATGTGAAGAGAATTAAAATTCCGATTGTATTAAAAAACGCAGCCTTATTCCGTTCTTTTCAGCTTGATTATTTCCCCTCGAACTTTTTTTTTCTCCAGAATATAATGAAAATGTGTCTCTTGCAAAACAACTTCGAAGCCATTATGTTAGATAGAGTTTGAAAGCAAAAATATTTCTGATACAACAAAGCTGACCAGTTCACCGTGTAATGATCTTTGCTATAAGCCGCTATTTGAAAACTTTTTCCCCTTACACCTGTTTTACCGTTCTTCCCCAAATAAAATAGTAATTAATTTTTTTTTATTTCCGGTGTTTTTTGATTTTATGGCTTTTTAGTATTACCAAAACGTGTTAGCTACACGGAGTCATTATTATTTTTTTCCCCAAACAACTCCTAAGTAATTAGTGTAATAAAAAATACCCTCTTCTTTCTCCCAGATTTATGTTTTTCTGGATCCGAACATTCAAATTCGTTGCTTCCCGGAAACAACTCAACTCCGTTCTTTTCCGATTTAAAATCTCCGAAGAAAACATTGTTTTGTAGTAACATTTTTTCCCTTTCTTTCTGTTTTGTGTATGTCTTCTGTAAATCGATAAATCAATAACACAAGCAGAAAACATTAGTTTTCGAAGAAGAGAAAACTTTTGGCGTTTATTCTTCGAAGGGAACATAATCAATAGTTGGGGCCCATCTGATGTTTAAAATGCAGCTTCAACTAAGTAAACAGTTTGTGTTGTTGCTAATGGCATAGAAATATATCGACTAAATATCTGGCAAGCAATAATTTTGAGTTCTTATAATCGAAATCGTTAGCCTCTCCTTTGATTACAATAGGGTTCGAAATGGGTTGAAGATAGGGGGTGGGAGAAACCTCCCGTTTCCTTTTTGAATAGAGAAAACTTGTTTCAAACAGATATGAAGAAGCTCCTTCTATCGAGTTTTACAGAAAACATCAAAGAAAATTTCAATTTTCCGCCATATTTTGTCGTTATTGAGTAAAATTATTTTCAAATCAATTAACTATTTTGTTCATTTATTTTTTTACTGTATTTTGATCTAAAAAGAGATTGGTTTGTGGGATGCGTAACAGATGGTTTTCAAAATATTTTTTTTAAAAATTGATTGATGGTTTTAAAGTTTCTAAGATCAATATTAAACCGCATTAATATCGATAGAATTTGTTTTATGATGTTACAATGTATATTTAAATTATGTGAAGTTTTTTTTTTTACATTGAATCGAAGGCTTATAAATAAATCCTAAATGAAGTTTTTTTCTGACATATATTATTTAACTTTACTTTTGAGCTTCATTATACAATTTAATGAATCAAACTTTTCCTAAATTAATTTAGATCAAATCTTTTATTTGAAGATATTTTTGTTAATTTCCCAAATTAAGTAAAATTGTCTTAATGATTTTGAATATTAAATTTTTATTCTACTTTTAGGATTATGTACATAATTCATATCATATGATAGAATAAATTTTTTTAAAATTATATTGTATGTTTATTCGATTGAGAAAAGGGAAAGTAATATTTTTTAACTAAATAAATAATACAGAATTTAAACTGAGACTGCGCACATCAAAATCTAACCCTCACTAAATCTCAGAAAAAAATTTTAGAACTTGTGTCCCTTTAAAATGTTTAAAAAATTTACTTTATTGGTTTTATGAATGAATTAAGTCATAAACTTTTTTTAGATAAAGAACAATGAAATCCTTAACTAAGTAGATTTTTTTTATGTAATTCAATTTGTATATCGTATGGGGGAAAAAAATTCCTCCTATACAAACGTACTATATGGCAATGATAGTACATCTAACAAAACCATTATTCCGATCAATAAAACAAAAATATACGGTATATAAATCATTAATTTAGAAATTTTTCCATTTTTGGTTAACGATTTACCATAAATTCTGCTTTTCAGAATTATAGTTCTTATTACCAGACACTATAAAAAATGCAAAACTGAAATGTAAATTTTACCGAATCTAATACCTTGCTCTATGGTATCATGATGAAATTACCATGATTTCATCATGATTTAGTACCATGATTATCAAGATTTTATCATGATAAAATTCATGATAAAATCACATATACCAAATTTTATCACATACTACAAAGCCATATTTCATTTTACCAAAATTTTACCAGCTAATTTTACCAAAATCATTATCAAAGCTCTTCGATGAAAATTACGAAGCCTTTTGGTGTTCTCAAAGACTCAGAAATACGATAATTTTTTCCTTATTCAGGTAGTTTTGACAGTACTTTTTTAAACTCAGTGTTGAAGGACTTGATGTGCAGCATCTCAAAAAACTTTAAAATGTATTGAGGTCAAGGGTCTAGTGAGATTTCTGCAACGAGTTTCTTTATTTGATGATATCATTTTCAAAGTTTAACTCTGTAACGATATGTAACAGAAACCTGTTACAATATACTTAGATAAAACCACCATTTTCTCGATATCACTTTCGAGAAATTTAAAGATAGAAACATCTTCCAAAGTGGTTAAAATATCGAAATTATAACGAAATCCACTTTTAATGCTAATACAGTTCTCCCATTACAATCGTACGAGCTGAATCTGATATCTTAATCATAGGCGGTTATATCCTTGATGATATTTCTCTCTATTAATTTGCCATTCAAGGTCTTAACATGAAAAGCGTATTTTAAAAGAAACACTATCGTTAAATCTCTGGCACGATTTTCTATCTTAGCAGGTATAAAAGGCAATCACATAGAAGCTTTTTCGAGCTACGTCAAGTCAATGACTTGAGGTTTTAAAATGCAATGGATTTTATTTGACCACCAATCGAGATCATTTACGTTTATCTCAACAAGCTATTCATTCAGTCTCTTTAACTTAGAGCGGACTTTTATCAAAAAGCTGTCTTTCTTATCAGGAGAAGACATTCTCTATTTAAAAGCATGAGCTGGTTTTTTAAACCAGTTTAGAGTACCGGCATTAAACAAAGGATAGGGGCTCCTAAGAGTACTCTACTAAGTTTTAACTGAAGATGTTTTGTTTTCTTTATTCTAGAAATAAAGTTACAGCTTTTAAACCTTTATAAATTAATCATATTTTTGAAAATATAAAAAAAATGAACTCACTTTTGCAGTAAACTTTTTGAGTGAAATTAACCTACATGTGCGTTACATCTAAAAGAAAACCTTGAAAATGTCAGACTGATCTGGCGATACCAATACAAATCTGACCTAGAATGAGATACTTATTATGTCAGAAGTGTGATTGATACAGTTGGTAGCAGTACTATTCATGACCAAGATTCAAACTTATGCTTACTATGTGTCTTTATCATTATTTATTTATTTGTATTTAATCCGTTTTTTTAATAAATTGATAATGGTTGGAATTAATGATTAGAAGTGAAACTAACTCGCATTTGCGTTACAGCGAAAAGAAAACCTTGAAAATCTCAGATGGATCTACCGATACTAATACAAATCTGATATAGAAAAATATTACTTATTATGCGAGCAGTGTGATTGATACAGCTTGGAATAGTACTAGTCATGACCGAAATGCGAATCCATGCATGCTATGACCATTATTTATTTATATATTTATTTGTATCTAATTCATTTATTATTTTTTGTTGAATAAATTCATAGTTGTTAACATTAAGGATTAGAAATAGGTAATTTAAGTTCTTGAATTCATTTTAAATAATAACTTTCCATTTTGGCACCAGCACAAAGGGGGAGGATGATGAATATAGGATTGTTCGAAATTCCAAAAGTCATTATTCTAGACAAGATAATATTTATTTATACTGATTGAATTTTCTGCTATACTTGCTTGGTAATAAGGAATGATTTTCTTAAATGATAGTCAAAACATAGTTCGCTTTCAGAAAGAATAAATTAATGACTATTTACAGTCACTATTTACCAGTCATCTAGTCTTTGACAAAATAATTCGATCTTAATTCGAAGGATTAATAAATGCCAACTAACTAGGGCATATAATAAAGTAAAATATAATTTAAAATTTATTCATAATTAAAAGGTTTGGCTCCAAATGTGAAATCTTTTACTCCTATTTGCTCCTCTGTTTCTTTTCCAAATAGATGTTACACAAACTTTTGGATTTTCCATGCACTAAGTAACATAACTATACACCGAAACATATTGTTACCTATATGAAATTCGTGTTTTTTTCTCTTTTTCTAAAAGGTCTTTCAAACAATTTGAAAATGTGGCTTATTGCTCTGAACCCTGTGACTTATGCAAAATTATTAAACCTATCAATTAGTCATAAAAAAATAACAAAAAAATAAAAAATATGATCTTTGCAAATGTCATTTTATTGCTACATAAAATATTGGTATTTGCAATTTTGAATAATCTAAAAATATTTATTTTCAATATTACGTGAAAGTTAGATATGCCGTAATACTAAAATCTATAAATTTGTAGTTTGATTTACGGTGAGAGGAACTTCATTTAAATCTTACGACAATATTTCGGATGAATTCTGTGAATGGTTTCACGTAAATTTCAAAATTTATTTTATATATATATAGCAGCAAAAATTTAAAAAACTATCTTCAAGTAAAGCCAATATAGAATTATCTAATAATTTATAAATTTATTCAAACCTACAAAATAAGATTTATAAGTTTTGGCATAAAAATCAATATTCATGTGTTTTGGAAGAAGTTCACGATACTAAGTTTATTCGATTCACGAATCCGATGAATAAACAAATATATAATTTTGTCAATAGTTTTCTCTGGGTAATATACTTTCTCAAATTAAATCTTGGATAATAGAGTAAATAAAGGAATATCATTAAAATTACTTATATTACCTAGGATCATATTTTAACAAGTTAATATGACCTTTTTCTGATTTATTATTTTAAAATGGACCACTTAATCAATTCAAACGAAAGCTTAATTATTAATGATTCATGATTGACTAATACAGTGAAAAAAATGGATACTCAAATTTCAGGAAATTTTAATTCATTTTTGACGAAACTGTTTCCTTGTATGTGCTCCGACCGAAAATTTTGTCAAAGTGACGAAATAAATATTGTTACTTCTTCGAGGAATCAAATTTCGTCAATAGTAGAGAAATATTTAATTTTATTGTCCCCCCCCCAAAAAAAAATAATAATAAATAAAAGAAAGTGCCTTAAATTCTCTAATAATCACTTCGTTGAGGGCAGCATTAATGTCCCCGTAACAACGCTAGAATGACCGAAGCGGGATTCGAACTCTGGATCTTACTGATACTACTCCTTGACCACCACTACTTTTCTTTTCTCTTTATTATTCTTTCATAAAAATGTAAAATTACTCTGTTTTACAGTGATGGTAAATGTTAAGTCTATGTTATTAGAAAAATAAGATTTTCAAGAATGTAATGTTCATCCATTATTCGGCCGGTAATTATTTCGTCACTTTATTTTCGGTCGGTTAGTTTTCATCCTAGATTTGTGATTTTATTTTATAACCGTCGTTGAACAGCCGACCCAATTTTGTTTTTACGAATACTAATGTTTAATTCCATAGCCTCATGATTTTGAACCAATACAGAAGACAATGAAATTCCAGGATCAGTACCCCCAGAGGTATGATTTGCTATGGGAACATGAAGGACTTTGTGACCTAACAGATTTAACATGTATCATTCACCATTAGTAACGTGCATCAGGCCCAGTACCCTGCCAACCAGGCTCTCCCGGCCCTAGATTCGTTATTCTAATTAACAATACGTCACTTCAGTTAATATTCAAATACATGAGGTAACATTTTTGTCATATAATTGAGAGTTTCGTTGCAAATCGCGTGATTTCGTGCCGAAACAATTATCGAAATTAATGCAATATAGCTAAAGGATTGCGGAATCGTCAAAAATGAAAGTTTTATTTCTGAGAGAGTAAAATCATTTTAAATATCGAAAAGTAACTTGGCAAAGTATATCGGTAGAGAGAACTACGAAGTGTATTTCCATCAATTGAATTCTAGTGTTATTTAAAGGACAGTTGTAGTTAACTTAGAAAGAATGAAGCAGGTTTTTTTAAAAACCATTTCTTATCCTTGATTTAAGAATCCATCCGTATTTTAAAATCTAAGACTTAAAATGATTTCGTCAAATTCTTGAAATGTTTTGACTTGCCTTTCTAATTCCTGCTCTTTGGATTAGATAAAGTACCAGAGGGGGGAAGAAAACAACAATACATCGTTAAAAATCCTTTTTTTTTTTCTAATAACATTGACTTTGCATTTACCATCACTGTAAAACATAGTCATTTGCCTCTTTTCAGAAAGAATAGTAAATAGAAAAGAAAAATAGTGGAACAATGACTTTCTGCTATATTTAAATAAATAATTAATTTTCAAATGAATTTTAAAATTTATACAATTTTCTTTTTTCTGCTCTTTTGCTTTCAAACGATAGCTGTTATTTGACATAATCGTTTTAAAATTTCTTTGATATAACTTAGATTAATTTTGAAATTTTATTTTTCTTTTAAAACTTTTGAAACTTACTGCATGAACTTGCCCTTTTATGTAACTTGGACTTGGATAGTACAACATCATACTACCCGAACACGTTATTTTTATTTTTTTAATCCCTCAACTATACTTTTAGCAATTCTTGATCTAGTTTATATATTTTGTTTCCGATGTCAATTTAACTTTCAAATTGGTGAACAAATAAAACAAATAAAAATAATTTAGAAGTTATCTTTCAATATCTATAATTTTCATTTCTTTTTTTTTTTCGCACTTATATGTTAAATTGTTTGAATTCATCTTTCATATAAAAACTGATCAATGAGCCTTTTATGCATGTATTTGAATGAACTGCATTTTAATTTCCCTAGAATATTTTTATCCCAAATTTTGTTTTTAAATGGAATATTGCGCGATGCGTATACTGAAATGCTAGAGACACAAATGAACGTCATCTCGAATTGAGATTATCGAACTCAGTAAAAGGTTTGTCTTCAGATATTTTAAATAATATTAAAGAAAATCACTCTTCCAAAAGGCATGTAATGTGTCTAAGCAATTATCAAAGCAGTACATAATAGTTACAATTAACATTATGAATTTTAACAAAACTCTTCCGCATCTTAATCGAGCTAGCCATCTCAAACGACTTTTGTTTCCGAATTTTCGGATTAATGATTCAAAGCTTGCTTGCGGCTCAAATGATACACTACTCCGAGCAAAACTGCTTTAATAATCCTAGTTAATTTTCTCTCATCCAACCGAGAGTTTCGTAGGCGTTTCTGCTGCATCAATCTCAAGCGAGGAACAATCATCTAGATTGGGTTTTAGCGACATCAGAAAATTTATATCCTCCAAGTTTTCAACAATTAGCGTTTCTCAGATATTACTGGAGAGTATGTTTAACTTTGTTATTAATTAGTCAGGTGTAGTTATAAAGTTTTAACCACAATAATAAGCGAGAACATCGGAAATGATAATTAATAAATTGTTTCTGAGAAATCTTAGTGATCAATATTTGGGATGACCTTTCAAAGTAGCTTGTTTTATGAGCATCATATTTTCTAAAACCTCATTTATATTTTTACCTATGATTAAAGAAGCAATTTTCCCCTTTTCATAACTTATCTAGCGTATTTTTAGCCCTTGGAATGTTGGTTTAAAGGTTATATAATAATTATATTATAACCTCTCGAAGTTCCTTACTTTTAACATTTAAATAACAGTTGCAAATTTTTTCTCTCACCGGATGAATCTTTATGTTGCTATTTATCAGAAAAAAAATTTCTATTTGTCAAACGTAACTAAATTTTAATTATAATTTGACTTAACTTGTTTTATGAACTTGCTTTATGTAATATAAATAACTTGCTTTATGAACATCATATTTTCTAAAATCTCATTTATATTTTTACCTATGATTAAAGAAGCAATTTTCTCCTTTTCATAACTTATCTAGCGTATTTTCAGCCTTTGGAATGTTGGTTTAAAGTTTATATAATAATTATGTTATAACCTCTCAAAATTCATTACTTTTAACACTTAAGTAACAGTTGCAAATTTTTTCTCTCCTCGGATGAATCTTTATATTGCTATTTATCAGAAAAAAAATTTCTATTTGTCAAGCGTAACTAAATTTTATTATAATTTGGTTTTTTTTTTCTCCCATGAAGAAAAAATTGCAAAGTGAAATTTCTAAAACTGCCTCGATGGCAAAGCAAAACATATTTAAAAAAATTAGTGCAATTTCGGTTTATTTCTGGCTCACGCCTTTTTTAAAAAATAAATTAAGGCATAAAATTTTTGTCTTCGATAGATTTTATTTATGTTTATTTTTATGAAGCTTGATTTAAAAAATAAAATCGTATAAAAAAGGGTAATGTACTTTTCAAAACTTTCTTTTTGGCGTCAATATGATTAGAGATTTATATAAATCGATGAAAATATCCATTTGGATGGTCTTATACGGTCTCAATTTTATACGGCAGAATTATATGGTCTTAATTTTACATATGTTCGAAAAAAGTGTAGTATGTTTCACTGCAGTTATTAAGCTTACAAAGCGTAATGTTATGATGAATATGTTATTGAATATTTTTGCATAATCCTCATTTCAAGTTTGACTGAGAAATATTTAAATACATTTTGACAAGCTTAGTTTTTTTCTGGTTAAAATGTCAATGAAAAAATCAGTTAAAAAATATTTAAGAATCTTACGGAATGTAGCTGGTTTAGTTGAAGCAGATTTATCAAAAATAGGAAATGAGCTTTAAAAAAACATATAGTTCCTACATTCCATCATACAGAATTTCTTTTTACTTGTTTTCATTTCTATTTTAAAAACCATGCAGATACAAACAAATACAGATACTTTTAAATAAATAATAGAAAAACGTAAGTAATTTTCTTACATTAGATAGCTATATTCAATATTTCATTCTCTTATTAAATGACTGAAATTTTATATGCTTTTTTCGCCCATAAATTTGAAAAACTTTTTAATTTAATACCTATTATTATGCTTAAATAATATGTTTTAAACTACATATTTTTGTAATTTGTTTACAATAAAAATAAAGCTATGCAAATGTTAAGAAGAATTTCAATAACTATAATGACAGCAGAAATTGATTGAAAACCAGGCAAATTTTTTTCACCCCATTTCTTATTTATTTATTCACAAAAAAGAAAAAAAAACATCGAAATGCAATATGTCATTCTTTCTCAATAAGTTTTTTTAATTCTCAATCCTAATAATTGATTCTTCCTATGATGCGAATCAATAAGAGCTGTTTTGGTTAAAACAACTTCTAAGTAAAACAATATTTTTTAGCACAATTTGAAGCGTCAAAGCTAATTTTGAAACCAGATTTTTTTTTATTGACAGAAATGAAAGTATTATTTCAACTGAAATACTAGTCAGATATTATAATGCTACAAATCTCACTTAACACCGATTGAAACTCCTTAATAATATATCGCAGCATATATATCAAGCTAACCTGACACTTTTCCCTTTTATGCAACAGCTTGGAGTTTCGCTTTTGATTTATTGTTGGTCATTTTAGCACATTGTTGAGAATATACACCAAGAGGTAATTATTTTTGACTGAATCCTCTTCGTTTAGTAATTTGATGCCATGATATTATCTACACGTTAGTATCTTGCTTTTTATCTTCTTTTAATCAATAAATATTTAAAGATAAATCAATAAAAGACTATTAAATCCAAGCGTTTCTGAGTGCAAAAAGTTAGCATTAAGGATATACATCAAATATCATGATATCAGAATTATGAATAAGGGATAGAAAATAATGTATAGTTATCACGCTGCAAAATTGAATTAATAAATTATGACGATTGAGTTGATTAAATGCAATATATTAAATATGCCATAGAAACTTATTAAACATGATGTATGACTATTAATAGTAACTAAAAGAAAACTTATAAATATACACTTGTAAATATAAGAAGGAGTGGTATAACTTATTTGTACACCAAATAAAGAGTTACAAGGAATTATCTAATAAGAGTTGTCAATGTGTAACAAAAGAATCTAACTCGCATCTTATTTTTTTGGAAGGGGGAGTTATTAGAATGAAGTGCCCATTTTTAAAGTTTTTATTTTCTGATGTTTTTTTAATTTCTGAAAAACGGTAGTAGTAAAGGTTTCTTAATTCCATAAAGACATATAAGACTTATTATTTCATTAGTAAATTTTGGTACAAACTGCTTATATAAAATTAAAGTAAAATTTAGACAGAAAAATTTATTAAAACGCCATAATGAAGAAAAAATCGAGTTAAAATATATTTTCCTTTTGGATAAAATATAAATATTTCAAAATTAACGTAAATGGTGAAATTATTTTTAATACAATAGTAAACAAAATGTAAAAATTGGTGAAATAAGAATATAATGTCACTAAGCGCGTTATGAATTAATGGCGCTTAGCTTGTCATTTATATTACGCCTCTGAGTGCATTATGCATGTCCTAGCAATCAGTTCATCGTAAATATTATACCACTCAGCACATTATAAATATGAATATATTCTGCTTATCATAATTATGTTAACTGGTATTCAAACATTGCATGGATTTATGTTCATATGACAAAAACTGAAGATTTCAACATCATAAAATTAAATTATAACAAAGCATAGACTAAAAAATTCCTGATCAGATTACGGTAAAAAGTACCGGCACTCAAACTGTCGGTACTTTTTATTGTAAAATTCATTTTTACTGTAACTTGTTAAGGAACAAAAAAAAAAAAATCTGATAAATTGTAATTTTTTACGGTAATAATTACTTTAAAGTCACTGAATCACTATAATTAAGTAAACATAACTTAAAATTACTGTATAATATTTTAAGGGTAAACTGGATTTTACGGATGATGCACTCAAAGTACTGGTACTTTATACCGTAATTTGATCCGGAATTTTTTACATTGCATGGGAAAAGCATTGTCTTATTAAGCGTTTAACTCTTGGTCCACATAAGAAATAAAATGGTGCATGATAATACAGAATATACATTATGATAATTGGTTATATTATATTTTTTATCTGGATATATTATTATATTCTAAGAAAGGAACATATCATTTAAGCATTTTTTAAGTAAAGTAATAATTAAATTAATATGTAAGTAGATTAATATATTAAACTAATTATATATTAAACTAACGGAATAAATTATAGTTATTGAAATTTGTCATTCAATATTCCATTATTTTAAGTTTACATCCCGGTTGACTAACTTAATAATAAATATATACATATACTGTATAAAAAAAATTTCTTTTAATTTTACCTATAATTTTAGTTTTATTGCACAATTTCTTCAATAGAAGCAAAATTTGGATAAAAGGCTTCCAATTATATATGTAGAATTTTTTTTCGTAAGATAATTTCTCAATTATATTTTTGTGATTATTTATATCCTACTATATTTAAACGAGTATCACAATTAAAAATATTTCATTGCTAGAGAAAGTGTTAAAAAGATTGCTGCTATTAAGATTTGTATATTTTTAAAAATACATAGTTTAAAAATAAAATGATTGCTGTAGACTCTGAAATACTTTGTTAATGTATTTTTGTTTAATTTTGCTTTGTTTAAATTTAGTAATGATCAACTTTGTACTTTAAAATGAAACGAAAATATACTACATTCTTATATGTATGTTTTTTCCCTTCAAACATTTGGTACACTTAATTTTAATAAAGTTCTTATTTGTTTAATTAAAGTTATTATTTGAAAAGGGAAATAAAAATACGGAGTTCTAATGAAAACCATATCGAATTACAACTCGCATCTTATTTAAAAACCTCAATATAATTCTATGATTTTAAAAGTCATAATATATTTAATTATTTATGATGTTTGAAACAAATGGTAAACGGTTCCATTTTTTTTTGCAAACTACATTTGTATGTAATTTTAATTTAAAGATACATTAAGCACCAATACACTAATTGTGTTACGAGTATATATTCTCTAATACGAAAACCATACGTAGGAAAAAATAAGCAAAAGTAGTTTTTAGTATTTTTTTCCTCTCAAATGTACTCTTAACCTTAAATTCAATTGCAGTTTTTCAATTTAGTTTCAAATATCCAATCGAATTCAGTTTTTAAGTTAAAAAAAATTTAAAACTAAATTCAATATTATAAAAAAAGAATCCTTCAAAAGTTGTTTCGAACTAATACTTTTTATGATAATTTTTATCTACAATTTTAAAAAAAATTATCTGTGATCCCGGGAAATATTTTTGTAACATTGATATTTCCTGCCTAAAAAATAAATAAAATAATTTGGAATCTTAAATAGTTTCTTAATAACTTCAGATAGGAAAAATATTTTACAGGTATTCTAATCCCTCCAAAGGAATTTACTTCAGGTATTTTAACCACTAACGCCATCTATTGCTTTTAAGTGCAACTTAAGTGCAACTCCTAAATTGTATATGGGGAAATTTTTTAAAAAAAATAATGTTGATAATACTTTTATTTGTAGGATGAAAATTTACCAGTTCATGATGATTTTTGATTTCGTTGGTATGGTTATTTATGTTTTAATGCTTGAAACTAAAATTATTCGATAATACCTGCTCAGCAGACGTTGAGAACTATTAATTATACGCAATAAGAAGAAAAAAAAATGATAGATATGATATTTTGAGAAATAGTACAACATTGATTCAATAAAACAAAAACTTTACTTTTAAAATGATAAAAAAATTGCTACGAAGTTTGCGCTTGATCAGAATAGTTCATTGAAAATAATTAATTGCGAAAAAATAGTTTGCCGGCTTAACAAGCTGGTTTAAAACCCAAACGGCTTACTAATAGTTTAATAAACAATAAAATCCTTGTAATTTCAGAAAGTATAGAGTATGTGCTTTTTTAAAGGACAAAATATGATGTAGAAGGTTAAGATTAAAATTTGTCGAAGAACTTATTATTTTGGCTCTAATATGAATTGTGCTTTTAAAACAATGGGTACGGAAGCGGTAGAAAAGAAATGGACAGGTCAAAACGTGTAGTGAAGAAAATAGATATAGCTCGAAATGTATTTTTGAAGAAATGGATATACCTTAAAATGAGCTATTTAAAAAATGGACGTTAAGAAATAATTAATTAAATGATTCAATAATTAATCAATCAAATAATTAATCAATCAAATAATTAATTAATGTGACGTTGAACAAAAATGGATCGGTTAAAACGAGTATTGAAGAAAATAGACATGTCTCGAAATGCATTTGTGAAAAAAATGGCGCGTTTAAGAAGAAGAACATGACTAATAAGAAAAATAGACAGTACTTGATACCACTCGTCAAACTACTGAGGTGAACATTGCATTTCTCAAGCTAAAATTTGTGAATTTTTTTCGTCAAAGTTTTAAAAAATACAACGCAAGTTTTCATATTGATTTGGTTCGAGCTTCTTGCAAGAGTAACTTAGGTTGTAGTTAGTTGTGAAACTTGGGGTTCTTCGATAAAATTTGAACCACTAACATCCATGCTTTGTCCAGTTTCATTAACGCGCATTTTTAGTTAAGTCCAATTTTATTTTATTTTACAACCGTCGTTGAAGAGACGACCGAATTTTGAGTTCACGACTACCGATGTTCAACTTCGTAGTCTTGTAAATTTGAACCCAATCCAGCACTCCTGGATCGAGTATAAGGAGAAATTTGCTTTCGTGGGGGACTTTTTGGTGGAACTAACCCGCATTTGTGTTACATGGTGAGAAATACCACGAACACCTCACACGATTAGCCTGATAACAAGGGGATTCTCACCTATAATTCGTCTACCACTGAGGATAATTTATGGCAGCACTGTGGTCGGTGCGACTCGGGTGCGGGAATTCGTATCGACCAGCTATGATTGAGATTCGTACCCGGATCACCTCATTGGGAGACTGGAACTCAACAGCTAAGTAAATTGTCCAAACGCGTGTTTCAATCTGTATTCATTTTCTTAGAAGCACATTCTTAGCCATGGACAAAATAAATATTAAAAAAATCGTCGTGGAATTGTTTAAAAAAATTTAACTTGTGTCTTCCAAAATAGAGAGAACAATACAAATCAAACAGTTACGAAAAAGGAAAGAAAAATAAGTAGGTGAATATAATAGATGTCTAAATTATCGTCTTCCTAATCAAAATGTGGAAAGTTGTTTTTTCTATTTAATGAGGCGGCTGGTTATAACAGATTATTCAATGTTTCATTCAACCAAAATCAACCAAAAATTAGTGGGTTTTACCGAAAATGTAAAGCTCGAGTGATATTCTGTCAAACGCTGTGTATTATTGATTAAAAAAATCACTCTTGCTTTACCTCTAAAAAAGAGTTTGACAGTGTTTCTCACAAATCAATTCATTGATATTCATGAGGAGATAAATTTTGCATTCCTATTTGCTTGGCCAAAATTGCTTGGTAATAAAAAAGGCTATCATTAGACGCTTGCTCAGTCGACCGTCTTGTGATTTTGTCTGTTTCATTGTTTCAAATTGTTATAAAGTGTTACATAATCCTCAACTGTCAACTTAGCTCGAATTCTAAGTTCAAATGATGGCTTGGAGTTTATAAAAATAACTTCCTTTCTAAGTAAGTACGATAGCATAATTTTTGTTGTTTGAAGTTCGAAAAAGTTAATTAGAAGAAAGGTTTATAGGTTTTGAAGAAATAGTATGTTACAAAATAGTTTGTAAAAAAAAAATAGTTTGTCTGTAACTATATCGAAATTTAGATTAATATACAGGAGTAAATTAAGATTAAGAAATTAATTAAATAAATTCAAAGAATTTATGATAAAGCATGAATTTCTGTCCTGATAAATCAGGACAGCAGTTTTAACCCATTAAAGACCGATCTATTTATCCTATTTCAGCTTAGCGTTCAGGGAATTCCTGATAAAGCAGAAATTTCTGTCCTGATAAATCAGGACATCGATTTCAATTAATCACCGATCTATTTAACCTATTTCCTTCTAGCGTCCTTTTAGAAGGATAATTTCCTTTTTTTCAAAAAAGTAAAAAGTGGCAGTAATGGTTCTTCATTGTTTTGTCTCCATTTAGCAGCAGTGGTTCAGGAGATAGAGCGTTTGCCATCCGAATCTCAGCAGTGGCTGGTTGATGCGAATTATGCTCCCAGCAATCATAGGGCTGACTAAAAATATCCTCAGTGGTAGACGGATGGTGGGTTAGAGTCACCTTGTCGTTGGACTGACAATGGTTGGTTTTCGTGGCTTACCTCTCCATGTAACGCAAATGCGGATTACTTCCCTCGAAAAGTCCTCCACGAAGGTTAGTTTGTCCCAATACTCGATCCAGGAGTTCAGGATTGGGAATGAAACTACAAGGCTATGGAGTTGAACCTTGATAGTCATAAACTCAGAATTGGGTCGGCTGTTCAACCGTTAAAAAATTAAATTAAATAAACATGAAAGTTCGAGCAGTGGTGAATCAGGAGATAGAGCTCTTGAAAAACGATATTTTGATCTGAAATTACTGATTTGGAATGTATTTGAATCTAAATTGGTAGTCACATAATAAGTTATAAACTTATATGGAAACTCAGAACCACTTTTTTTAAGGATAATTTTTGCATCACGTCAGCGAGAAATAGGTTTAAATACGTTGCATTTGTTAACACTTAAATTAGTTCCATTCGTGGTAAAACCTTACTCTTCAAAAATCATGCCTTGCCTTTATTACTACCAATTAATTAAAAGACAGCAGCATTTCAGCTCATTGTCTTACTGGAATTCTTTCGATTTGAATAGCTAAAAACGCCTTAAATAACTTACTTTTAACTTAATTTCAAATATATTTCGATTGGTATAGAAAAATAATATTTCTTATTTCTTAACAATTAAAAGTTTAGGATGACAAATATTCCTTTGAAAAACTAATCAAACACCAATTTATATTTTTGTTTTTTCACTTTATTAGTGGTAAATGTTTTTAGAGCTATAAAATGCTTGACTGTTTGCTAAGCATTGTATTAAGGGATTGAATTTTAAATTAAAAAATTTCTCAGAATTCTGAATAATTTTGAAAACTCTTCAATAGGTCCCTACAAAATAGCTCAGGACCTGAAACTGTTTAAAATGAGAAAAACTGTTTTATGAGGCAATTTATCTATACCAACCATATCTATACCTACCAAAAGTTCCTCCCTGAGACAAAGTTGTATTTAATCAAAACCTTTGAGTAATTTTACATGTAGTGTTGTGGAAAATTACTTTAATTCAAATTTATAAAGGAAAGAATTGTTCATCGAAACATATATTTTAGCACTAGAAGAAACTTTCCCAAAAAGCGTAGAATTTCCCATAAACCTTGAATCTGGGAAGGTAAGTAATAATGAAATAATTTTTTGAAAGTGTCATTTTTAACAAAATGCAGCATTGATGGTTTACAAAAATTAGTCACCATTTTGAAAAGTATAAAAGCAAGATCTCGTTTAAATATATAAGGTTCAATGCCCATTATTAATGATGGCAAAGAGCTTAAAAAATACTGCAAAATGCAGAGTTTATCAAAAATTTTTTTTTTCAATTATCATAAAGGATTTTTCTGCCAAAAACAGGATTCATACGCACATAGAAAAAATTAAAAATGGTAGCAATATTAATATAATTTTTTTAACATATTACATTTGCAGCTACCAGAATATTTTATTTTCTCTAAATAAATTTATATAGATCCGAAGATGGTTGATATGAACTTTTAATGCGATAGTGGAAGCTAATATTAAGAAATGTTCAGTTTTTCTATAAAAAAAATTAGACCAATTATTAATTTTTTCCAGGTGCGTACGAGCCCTATAAAAAAGAAAAAAAAATGCTAAAAACTTCTTTCTAATGCCAGAATAGTATATAAAAACAAAGCAATTAATAAAATGCGTAAGGTATACTTAACAGTTCTACCGAGAAAGATGTAAAACAGATTTATCAGATTGAAAAACAGATCGGATTGAATGTTTCATAGTATTTATCTTGATATCGTAAAGCCATAAATCTTTCTGGAAAACGTCAAATTAGAAACAATGTTCTTTTTTTTTATTTTTTAAAGGGATGCAGAATTTTCTACCTTGAATGCATAAAATTAACGAACTTTTATTCTTTTTTGCATGCATTAAATAAACGTATAATTTATAAAATAAAATACAAGCGGTGACTCCTCTGAATTAAAATATTTTTGCAGATTTTATCCTTACAAAAATAATTTAACAGGAGCGATGATTTTGTATGATATAATCTGATTTACGAAAGCTCTTTCTTTCGCTTACAGCTTTTTTATTTTTTATATTTTGCATTAGATGTTTATGATTGCTACGAGCGCAAAAGTTACTTAATTGTACAAGTTGTATTAAGTTTACAAAAAGAAAAGTGATTTTATGTAATTTTATTTACAGTTCTCCTATAGCAACATGCTTGAAACATAATTGCATTTAATGATTTAAAATATTAATGACCAAATCGCAAATTTCCCAAGTTATTATTAAATGTATTACACAAGGGAACAAATTTTTTGTTGCATTTATACAAATAAGTGAGCTTGACTAATTTGGGTGTGAGGATTTCAAATCTGAAGTTAGTTTTACTTCTAAAGCTACAGATTTTTTTTTTAAAAATGATATTTTTAATCTATTTTTTGTCGAAATGTACAAGTTAAGAACGTTAATGTTATATATAACAGGGGTTAGATAAATGTTGCGGCAAACTTGTAGGGGAGTAAGGTCATATCAAGATTAAAATTGCATAGGAATCCATGCCCTGACTGGTAGTCATACGTGGCTAGGCTCTCCTCTATATTATCACAAGCTCAGAAGCACACTCAGAAATAGTTCATAATGGAAAAGTTACCTTAGAGGTGCATGATATTATTTCGGGGCATGGGTTTCTGCAATTTTAACCCTGACGATATGCCCTAACTCCCCTAAGAATTTATCGCAACATTTATGCGCTCCGTGTTACATATGTTTTAAATGTTTTTAAACTTAAATGGTTAAAATGATGAGGCTTTTAATAAAGACTTACGTCTAATAGGCTAAATAGACTTTTGCGGCTAAATAGACTTTTACGTCTCTTATTGCTAAGGATTTTCACTGAGTTAGCAAAAAAGCAGGTTAAACGCATTAAAGAAATTAGCGATTTTTTAACATTTCGCGAGTAATTCTCACAGCAACGGCATCTTTTGCAGAATTCTTCTACAGGGTTCTTTTTTTATTTCGTAGTGGGTAAAATCATTTCAAATTAAAATTTTCAAACCCTAAATCACCCATTATTCCTTAGCAGTTCGTTGTCTTATATGACAGAACATCATAAGCTATCCCTCTGAAATTTAGAATTTTTATATCTTAATATTTAGTAACCACATTATTTTATGGTTGTTAGTTATATGCAAAAACATTGTATTAGGTATTTTTAGTGATTTACTGTTGTTCCCCCAAATTTTTAAGATATTTACTTTTTAAGTGCATAATTGCTAAGCAATTAGAATTATTGTTATAATGTTGTCATATATGTTCTCATAATTGTTAAGCATTTCTCCTTTTCAGTAACCACTTAAATGCTATACATTTTCTCCTCTACCATAATATAAGCTTTATATGTGCTTGAGTTACCGATTTATGATGATGATCGAGACCCTTTCATGATAACTTATTAATCATGAATTTATGGCAAAAACTTATTAACCACCATAATAATTTTGAGGGACCACTGGATTTGATGCTTACAGTAGTTTAAATAGCATTTTAAAGTATTCGGTCTACAAGCATAAAGCTTGTTACAATCAAACAACAAGGACAAAATATTTCGTAGAAATTATAAACCATGGCAAATATGCATAAGATACTTCACACACAAATGTATTTGCTGTAACCAGAGAAGCCTACTGCTCCGAATTCAACAAACTAATTTAAAAAACGGTAGAGAACTACAAATTAGAACGTGCAAATTTTCGGTTAAATTAGCCAATATAGCTCAACACGGCTTAATTATAACAAGTATCACACAAGCTTTGAATTATTCAGAAGTGGTGAGTAAAACCCTATAAACTGAAATTGCTAAACCAAGAATCATACATTAAAAGACTACCATTCGAAATTTTTTAACCCCATCTCTGGTTATAACTATTAATAAGTCTTGGTAATCTAAAATATTCTCTCAAAAACCATCTAGAAATGAAATTAGTTTTTTCCACAATTTTTAACCTTTTCCTTCAATTTACCTACAGGGATGCCAAATTTCTAAGCTTTTTGTGAAATTTCCTTCTAGAGGTTTATATTTTAATGTCTTTATCTCGTAAATTTGATTTCAAGTTATTTTCCGCACCTACATATAAATGATTTAAAAGTTTATATGAAACACCACTTTGTTCTCTCGGCTTGAGGCTTTGAAAATGTTGACAAAGTTATCAAAAATTCTGAAAGTTTTAGTTTTTAATTGTCTGTAAAAAAGCATAGTATTGTGGGCAGCTTGTAAAGCAAATTAAAATTTTACATCTTTTGACAGAAAAGGCGTAAAAGTTGGTTTACAAAAAACTGATTGAAAATTTTAAAAGATTAGTTGATTAAAAAGTTTCAAAAAAAGGAAAAAAAAAAGGCTAAAATTTTCTTACGATTAGTTTTTACCTAACAATAGAAAGTAAAATTCAATGTCAAAGGCTCTAGATATGTTCCTAGAGTGATTAAAGTGTAATGAAATGCATGAAGATGAGTAGTTAAAAGAATAATAAAACGAAATTTTTCATCTTAATGTTACTGCCACTTTTTAATTTTTTCCTGCTGAGTGAGAATCCTCGTTATAATTTTGGTAATGTAAGATTCCTAGTGATCCATCTAATTTGTTCAAATAGTTGTAAACTATTCCGACAATGTCAGATTTCTTTACATGTATTTCAGTTTAAGATTAGGATCATCTTATAATAAATTTATTGAAAAAAAATGAAAAAAAAATTATTATACAAATTTAAGTACCATTTAAATTTTTTTAGTGGACTGCAGGTTTGCCACGAGCGATTAAAAATGTAAAATGGAATACTAATAAAATTCATTTAAGGCGATTATAATTAGCAACGTTTTTTAACATACTTTCTGAAATGTAAGTCATAGTTGTTGCTTCGATTGAATAATTAACGAGATTATAAATAAATAAAAATGAATTAAGTTTTTACCACTCTTTACATTTCTAATCGCCCGTGACATTCCCGAGACTCCTAGGAACGTTTGACAACATGAAAACAACAAACGTCACTTTTTTATTAAATGTTTGCAGTATCTTCTTCATATACGATTAGCATTTCATATATCCCGAAGATAATCTAATTAGGTCAGTTAAGGAAAGTGAAAGTAATTATAATGTCTTGTCCTTGATAAGAAGGGTCATCGTCAAAGAAATGATGCAAACCAAAATCTTCAAATGCGAGTTCTCCATTTTGACTGAGACTGATACATCCAGAGAAATTTCTCAGCGGGACAGTTTATTACAAGGTTGAAAGCGTGTGATTAGTCGAACAATTGCTTAGGTAACAACATGCACGCTTCGACAATTTTCCGAGATAACGAACGTGATCAGAAAATTTTAATCTATCAAAAGAATCGTTGGAGGAAAATCTTTCTACCCTTTCGATATTTGTTGGATTGGAGTTTAGAAGTATCATAAGCTAGTCCATCGCGTAACTGTATCCTCTGTTTCAAGTTGCTAATAGCAATTTTGGCTATAAATCTTCGTCGGGACGGGCGTTGTACGATTGGTTCTGATATGATTTATGTTGTGCCATCATTTATTATCGGTAGACAGCAGATTACTGTATGAAGCGATGAATTGCTTAATTGACTGTTAAATATTCACTGGAAGTTGCTTTAACTTAGCATCCAATAGTTTATATTACTGAGTAACAAAACCGTTTAATTGCAAATGTTCCGTTTTTAGAACATGTCTCTTTTTAAGAGGATGCCATACAGCGAGAGAAATTTTTCATTGCAAATTCACTTCACCCTCCATATATAATTTAAATTAAAGAAAAGTGAGTTCAGGTAAGAAATATCCAGTACTGGAAAGAAATTTTCAAAATATCAAAATAAAAACAAATTATGAGAGGGTAACTTAGGATTACGCAATGAGGAAGTTATGTTCTAATGTAATGAGTTCGAATAATTTTTTTGAATTGTGATATTATGAATTTTTTTTCAGCGATTGTAATTATATGGCTTACTCTAAGCTTGCCTGAGCTCACTTTTTCTATACTTAAGAAATTTTAAGTTAGTTCTGGAGGGAAAACTTAAAATTAATAAAAACTGATTATTCCTATCAACCAAAATTTATTAATTCTGTAAAAATATGTGTATCATGACACATATATTTTGTTTAGAAAAATAGTTCTTGCATTTTTTAAAAAAACTAAATGAAGCTAAATGAGGAAAATGTCCATTTAATTTATATGCAAATCTACTACCATTTAGAAACTTTTACTATTAATGCAAAATAAGAGCTCGGCAGATAAACGTTTAAGAGAAAGAAAAAACTGCTAAATAAAGCTTGAGAAAATAGTATCTTATTCTTTTTCTTTGAACGCTTTTTTTTAAAAATTTACAGTTTGCAGATTTCAAAAAGTTTCAAACCATTGTTCTTAAAAAATTTAAATAAATATTAGTGGTAGTAAATTTACACCGGGGTCAGTGTAATTCTCCTTATTTCAAAAAATAAATAAATAAACAAATAATCAGCGTATTTAACAGCTTAGGCGTGGTAGGGTACTCATACAAATAGGTTTTATATATTTTACAGTGGTCACAAATATGCTTAAAGATCATATATTATGTAAACATCACTATTTTTTTTTAAATTGGTTCTCTAAGGAATTAATACATTCTTTACCATTTGGGGGACCGTTTTTGTGCATTAAATATTAGTTAGTCTTAAAGACCAATTAATTTTTTTTTCGATCCAGCAGTGAAAGGTTGTTGCCAACGTGGGTGGATACATTATTGATGAAAATAAAATCTTGCTAACAATATCAAATGCACCGAAACGACATTACTAAAGTATATTGCGATTTCGAAATATTAGGGGGACCGGAAAGTAAATTTAAAAAGTAAATAAATAAAAAAACTTCTTTGAAAAATATTTTTTTAATACAAGGCTGGTAGTTTAATGTATGATTTTTTGTTTCGTAAATTTTAATTAAAGTTATTTCCTACACCACACTATACTTGTAAATTTTGCAAAAGTTTATACGAAACGCTACTCTGTTCGGGCTCTTTCATGGTGGGACTTTCTTTATGTTGTCAAAATGATCAAAAATTCTGAAATCGTTAGTTTGTCTATCACTCTATAAAATATTTTTCAAAAAGCGTAGTAGTTAACAACCCTGTCAATGATATAAAAATCAACCTTTTGAAAACATTTTCTTATTTATGTTTACACTAATTCTATATTTCCTTCTGTTGGCTACCACTCCAATTTAAAAATTCCCAATTTCTGAAGAGGTATTTATATAACTGATGTATGATGATGTACGAAAATTCAATACTGAAATAGTTAAGTTATTTTGAAAAAAAATTCTCAGGAATTTTGGCTCAGAATGTGTTACATTTCTTTGATTCTTGAAAATTTAAAACTCTTTGTCACCTATAAGACAAAATTAAAATCTGCTGACCTAGGACTCTTTGACGTAAAAATATTTTAAATTATTTGTAACTTCTAACAAATCTTGCAAAAATAATAATAATATATCGAATGTTGGAGTGATTCTAAAATTTTACTGATCACTATGTGAATTTGAACAAATTTCTAAAAATTCCTTGAAAAAGTAGCCACAAATGTTTGAAAGCATTTAAAGTTGGAATCAAGAAGATTGGAGGCAGAAAGTCAATAAAATTATAGCTTTTTTTCCTAAATAATAATTTCATTGATAGAGAGGAATTTATAAAACAATTTTCTTATTTGCCTTCAGAGGATAACCTTTAAAGTATAACCTTTAGATAGAAACGAGCAGTAAAACAAATAGTTTATTGTATTTATTTAATAAAAATGAAATTATCAAACTTTTTCTTTCCTTTCTTTTTTTAATTGGAAACGATAACTTTTTTTTATCGAGTTTGAGCTAACAGACTATAAAACGATCACATGATTGTCATTGGCTACAAAAAAAAAATTAATAAATAAATAAATCATATTTTTTAAACTACGTTAAAAAACGATTTTCTTATTGAGAATGATAACCTTATTAAGAATGATAACCTTATTAATAAAGTCGACATTACCTTATTAATAATAATTTAAAGAAAGAATAACTCTATTGATGAAGATGAGTTATAAGATGGTTTTCATATTTATAAAGATGACGCTAAAAAAATTATAACCTTATTGCTATGAATAAATAAATCCCAAGAAACTAAAGCGGAAAGATATTACCTGATTAAAAACATCTAACAAATCTGATATTACTTGATTGAAAACAAATCTGGTATTACTTGATTGAAAATATCTAACAAATCAGATATTACTTGATTAAAAACAAAACTGGTATTACTTGATTAAAAACATCTAACAAATCTGGTATTACTTGATAAAAAACATCTAACAAATCTGATATTACCTGATTAAAAACATCTAACAAATCTGTTATTACTTGATTAAAAACATCTAACAAATCTGATATTACTTGATTAAAAACATCTAACAAATCTGTTATTACTTGATTAAAAACATCTAACAAATCTGATATTACCTNAGAGGAATTTATAAAACAATTTTCTTATTTGCCTTCAGAGGATAACCTTTAAAGTATAACCTTTAGATAGAAACGAGCAGTAAAACAAATAGTTTATTGTATTTATTTAATAAAAATGAAATTATCAAACTTTTTCTTTCCTTTCTTTTTTTAATTGGAAACGATAACTTTTTTTTTAATCGAGTTTGAGCTAACAGACTATAAAACGATCACATGATTGTCATTGACTACAAAAAAAATAAGTAAATAAATAAATAAATCATATTTTTTAAACTACGTTAAAAAACGATTTTCTTATTGAGAATGATAACCTTATTAAGAATGATAACCTTGATAATAAAGTCGACATTACCTTATTAATAATAATTTAAAAAAAGAATAACTCTATTGATGAAGATGAGTTATAAGATGGTTTTCATATTTATAAAGATGACGTTAAAAAAATTATAACCTTATTGCTATGAATAAATAAATCCCAAGAAACTAAAGCAGAAAGATATTACTTGATTAAAAACATCTAACAAATCTGATATTACTTGATTAAAAACAAATCTGGTATTACTTGATTAAAAACATCGAACAAATCAGATATTACTTGATTAAAAACAAAACTGGTATTACTTGATTAAAAACAAATCTGGTATTATTTGATTAAAAACATCTAACAAATCTGATATTACTTGATTAAAAACATTTAACAAATCTGATATTACTTGATTTAAAACAAATCTGGTATTACTTGATTAAAAACATCTAACAAATCTGATATTACTTGATTAAAAACAAATCTAATATTACTTGATTAAAAACATCTAACAAACCTGATTCGCTTAAAAACCATACAAATTGGAATTAACAGAAACAGACTCCCATTTTCAAGACTTTCCAGACGTGAATCAGAAGGAACAAAAGTGGTTTGAAATTTAAAAAGTTAAGTTGCCAATATAGAATAGAAGAATAAAGTTGATAAGCAAAACTAAAAAAATCACAGTAGTCAAGAGAGAAAAAAGATGAAAAATAGAACAAGAAATACCACAGTAGCCGAGAGGGGCAAATCAGGTATTAGTTTAAAATATATTTTTTTTACATCGAGTATTCTTATTACTATTAGTTAAAAAAAGGATAATTTATATCCTATTATAAAACGATAGCCTTATTGTTATTAGATCAAAAAAGAATAATCTTCTCAATTAAGATGAAATTCTGAAACGATTTTTTTTCCCTAAATAATTACGTAAGGCACAATAAATGAATAAAAAGGTGAGTAATTTACTCTTAGATTCCTCCCCTTTAATTTTTGACTCTGAGCTCCATTTAGAACAAATGAAAAAACTCCACTCACCTGATTGCTTTTACTTGGGAATGTTCGTAATTCGAAGATGACGAACTGTCTTAACATAGCGACTGTCTGCGGTGAAGTATAAGACAAAAAATGGGACCACGTGGTGTCCCTTCCATTTCAGCAACGAACGATCGAAACGCGGGTTCGGGGTGTGTCTTCTTACTACATTAGGGGGATTGCATCTGATTCATTTTTTTCAACTTCAGATTTAGTCTTGAAAATAAACAAAATCTGAAAGAAGAGTGCGTTCGTAGCTCCACCTCAATCCCACCTTCCGGGGAAGACAATTATCAGGTAAGCCAGAATCATCCGCACGTAGTAGCCGTGACATCTGTTTAGAATGATTTCTAAAATTACGGCTTTGGATGTAACAACAAAATACGCAATGTTAAAAGAATAGATTGCATGTCATTGTTGGGGGATATGACCGTAGGGAAAATAACCAAGAATAATGAATAAAATTGAGATTAAATTTAGGGTGTCTGCTGCTTTAATGTTTCTTAATTTAGGAAGTATTTTGTCCCCAAGATTTCATACACAAAAAAGGTATGCCTAGTTTTAGTTTCTTTAGTATTTTTTTAATACAGTTTAATTTCAAATGGGGGAAAAAATTACAGATTTTTTTCGGATTTTAGCTCACTTGATTGATGGTATTAAATGTATAAAAAGTTGAGAAGGCTTTTTTTTCCAATTCAGAAAACCTAACTTTAGAAAAAAAGGAAAAAAAATATTAATAAGAAGTAAAATAGTAAACCGTCTCCTGAAACTTGGAAAGTAAAGTTTCTTTCAAAAAGATTGTAAGCAATTGGCTATAAAAATTTAATTTTTGAAACAAAACTTCTCATAAACAATTTTTTTTTTTTAAATAGGTGTTAGAGAAGTATGAATTATTTTGCGTCATACTAAATATAACTATCTCACCAACTACAGTACTTACGTAAAATATCATCAGTGGTAGACGGATCATGGGTTAAAGTACCCTTGCCGTCGGGCTAACCATAGGAGGCTTTCCTCTCCATGCAATGCAAATGCGGGTTAGTTATATCAAAAAGTCCTCCACTAAAGCTAGTTTGTGCCCAAGTGCTTGATCTTGGAGAACCTTTGTCTTCTGTGTTGGATTGAGAATTACAAGGTTACAGAGTTGACAAATGAAAGTCGTAAACTCAGAATTGGGTAGGCGGTTTAATGCTGATTAAAAAATAAAATAAACAAAATATAGCTATCTTATAACTCCAGAATCTATAAGGGTACTTTGTTGTTAACAATTATAAATTAGGCTACTAAAACAAAAGCTTTCCACTTCTTTCGCAAATTTTTTTTAGTGATTGTTAAATTTCTATAATTTTTCCCAAAACAATACAAAAAGATAAATTAGAAAATTTGAAACGCAAACTATTTATTTATTAAGAAAAAAATATCACAAAAAGTGGTTGGGTGTTATAGAATTGCAAGCTTAGCTTTATTAAAATGAAATAATTAAAAATTAACGAAAAAGATTTCAAGACTGATTTACTAAATGAAAAATATGTAGCGATTATTCCAAAATCGTCAGTGTAATCCTGTTTTACATGTTTTATTAATTTATTTTACAGAATTTAAAAGTTAATTTTTTATGGATTATATAAAAATTAACGGAGGATTTTTTGTGAAGCTCTAAGTGCAACTAAAAGTAAAAAATATGTTTCCGAATCATTTAATAATCAGCATTTGTTTCGAACATCCGCCTCAATAAATAAAAATTCGATAAAAAACAGAAAGAAAAAAATCACCCAAAAATATTTAAGAAAAGATAATTGAATTGGTTGCTTATAGAAGAAAATATCAACTTTGCTTAAGCGTTAATGAATTTCTCAAAGGCACTGATCAAATTCAAGTTTCAAACAAAAGTTTTTCGCTTTTAAATAACATAAAATAAAATATTAGTGCATTTACTAAAAATTGTCATGATTGACTTTTTTATTGAAAAATGTTTAGTTTGTTTTGAATCATTAGTCAATATAATAGTATAATCAACTACTTGGAAAATTAAACACATCAGTGTACTGAAATAGGAAATCATTAAAAGGTATTTAACAAGTAAGTAAAGTGGGCTTAACAAATCATGGATAATTTTGTGTGAAATTCATAAGATTAATATAAAGAATTCCATTCATACCATAAAATGTACGACTACGCTTATTTATTCAATATTTTATGGAATAGGATAATTAAGTTGTCTAAAAATAAGTTGTTAAAAATAATAAATGTAAAGTTTGCTACACTGTGAAAAAAAATCTGTTCAATTTAAGGATAAGAACTGTCAGTTAGTGTGCCTGTCAGAAACTGTTTAACAGAAAAATATTGTTATTTAGATACAGACGCCTGTTTTTTTAAACAGATTAGTGCTATAATTTTAACAAAAAATTCTATAAAGTAACTATGTCAGCATTGTTGCCGGTGCGAGCCTAGAGCAGTATACGCTGGGATTCAAACTTGGATCACCTTAATGGACGCTCACTATCCCTTCAGCTACCACGACTTTTTCTCACTATTTTTTTATATTTTATTTTACAACCGTCGTTGAACAACCGACCCAATTTTTGGGTTTACGACTATTAGTGTTCAACTCCATAGCCTTGTATTTTGAACATAAACCAAAAGACAAGGGAACTTCTAGATCAAGTATTGAGAGAAATTTGCCTTCGTGGACGACTTTTTCATGGAACTAACCCGCATTTGCGCTACATTGAGAGGAAGATCACGAGAACCTTCCATGGTTAGCCTGACGGCAAAGGGACTCTAACCCATGATCCGTCTACTACTGAGGATATTTCACGTCAGCACTGTGGTCAGTGCAGATTCGTATCAATAAACCATCAATGGGATCCGAACCTGGGTCACCTCATTGGAAGACGAGCGCTCTATCCCCTGAGTCATCGCGGCTCTCTTTCTCAGTATATCGAAAACTGTTTTTATGCTTAAAGTCTCGCCTTGGAATAATATTTAGGAATAAAATAGTTTTAAACTTTAGTGGCCCACCAATATTAAAATGTTTGTCAACTTCACTTACCAAAAAATTATATCTAAAGATATATTAAAATCAGATAGAATATCAGCCTACAATAAAATTGAATCACGTTTTTATTCATACAATGTCCAAACCATAAAATAAGAGCAAGTACAGAAAATAATCGTAAAATGACCTGTAAAGAGATAGAATTATAACACGGTAAGCAACACTACATGGCAAAAACTAGAATTTGAATTGACGGTTTTAATCCATTTACAATTAGGATAAACGTCAGAGAAAAACCGTTTTTTCAACGAAACAGCTTTAAACCGTAAAAAATACAGAGAAAGTCTGTAAAATTAACAGGAATTTTTTACAGTGTAGAGTAAGTTTCTAAAAAATTGTAAGATTGTAATGATTTACGTATCGGATTCCAAGCAATCCTAAAAGCTGATGTCTTACAATCTATTTTAACTAATCTAATAATAATCAATTTACCCAGACAAGTGGAATAATTGATTATTTAGAGAAAACTTATATGAAGTGAAATTTTTGACGGAAAAGCTATTAAGTTGAAGAATAAGATAAACTTTTGACTCTGAATGACGTGACGCAAGATATGCAAAGATTGTAGAACAAAAATAGGGGGACATCAGAAGAAATGATGTCTGTAATGACACGTTTTATTCATAAAAGAAAAAATTAGGGGAAGAAAAAAATATTCTTAATGATAAGGACGTGATTTTCGAAAAAGAATGCAAATATCTCTAATTTGGATTCCCTCGCCAAAATACAGTCTCAGTTTAGTTTCTTCTTTTCTGAGAACTTCAATTAAAAAGATGTCGTGATACTAATAGAAATAAAGTAAAAAATAAAAGAAAAACAAGAGAAAAAAATAAAAAAAGAGAGAAAAAGGAAAGAAGGAAAAAAACGTACAGAGATTTTTGATTTTTAGAAAGGTTTCAGTGCTAGTAATCACGCAGGAAAAAGATTATAAAAAAAAATTTCTTTCATTTTTTTTTTCAAAACTAATCTGAGTTTTTTATTGATTACATTTGTTATGTGAGAAAGAACTAATTCAATTTTTTTCTTTTTTTTTTAAAAAAAGAAGTTTGTTAACTGTGTCATCATTAAAGGGCTTTGTTGCAGTTCATTATCGATCTCACCATCTGAACTGTTTTCTCATATATCTGTGAACTGTCATTTGCTCGTAATTTCGAAACTGTTATGAGATTAGGAAATATATTTTTATAAATTATACTACTTAAATTTATAATATTTCAGATTCCTTTTGCATAAGATTTTTACTAAGTCCTATAATTGTTTTACTTTATTGAACCTTTACATTTCTGTAAAAATTTAAATCTTGCTGTAAAAGATTTTATTTTATAGCCATTGTTGCTCACCTAACCCAATTTTGGGTATACGACGGCTCAGTTCCGCAGCCTTATAATTTTGAACCAAATCCCGAAGGCCTTCTTGATCAAGTATTGGGAGAAATTTGATTAAGGACTTTTTCATGGAACTAACCCACATTTGCGGTATATGGAGAGGAAAACCTCCCACGGTTAGCATGATGGCCCTGATCCGTCTACCACTAAGGATACTTAACATCAGCACTGTGGTATGTGCAAGCTGGTGCTGAATTCATATCGGCCAGCCATCGTTGGAATTCGAACCTGTTCACCTCATTTTAAGGTGAATGCTCTATCCCCTGAGCCAACAGAAAGCTATAAAAAATTTATCTCTAAAATAAGAATATTTATTCTACGAATGCAGATACAAAGAATCCAATTGCTTTCTCTTCTGCCGAAAATTTCTTAAAGTGATCGAGTATAGAAATCAACAGAACTTTGATTAATTTTGAAACAACCTTAAAAGGCTCAACACGAAAGTATAAAGTTGGTATCTTATATGAACTTTTGGATTCTACATATATACTAGTGGGTGAAATAGTTTTAAATCAAAGGATTCCGCACAAATCATATGGAAATAAATTCTCAGTCAAATTAGCTGAAAATTTAATATGTTTTAGTTCAAAACATTCTAAGCAAAAGTTTTCATTGACACCAAGTCCAGAAATAGATAGTTTCGGTGATATGTTGCCTCGAACATAAGAGACATGGTCAACGGTCACTATGGACTGTAATGAAACTGTAGTGGACATTGGTTTAGAGGTGAATGTGAAGAAAAGTTATGCTAACTATTCATTCAGTGTTGACACGCTACTAGTTTTTCGTAACCTAAAATAACTTTCAATTCCTATTTAAAAGTTCATTATTAACTATATTTTTCATTCTCTTTAGTTAATGCTAATGTCGTAACGGAATTAGAGAATTACGAATTACTATTTATGATTCGAGGTTTCGTATCTCGGAAATTATCAATTTTTGGTCTTTGTGTGAATGAGAACTTTTGATCAGAGTGTTTTGAACTACAACATATTAAGTTTTCAGCAAATTTGACGGAGAACTAATTCGCGCAGAGTCCTTTACTATATCAGGAATCCTACATTAAAATGTAAATTTTGATACTACTAGAGGAACTTTGTCAGCTCTGAACTTGATATATATTAAAAACTTTTTGCTGGCAAAAGTTTCAAAAATTTAAGATTTATATGCTTACGACGTCATTACCAATTTTAATATTCGTGAGGAAATGCCTAGTTTGGTGACTCTGCTTTTAATATAAAAGAAACACTGCGTTCAAAATGCACAAAAACCTCTTCACGCATTCAATACCAATTTAATTAATAAATTTAATACAAAAATTATTTATAACTTAAAGAGAAATAAAAGAAAAACTTGTTATAATTGTCCGAAAATCATAATAGAAATTTTTTTCTATCCTTAAAGAAGTTTTCACGTGATTGTAATTTAAAAAACCGGAGAAAAGTTGCTGAGAGTAGATCAGAATGGAAGAGAATACTCGAGAAGGCCAGGGCCCACCCTGAGCTGTCGTGTGAGTGATGATGTTGCTATTTATATAATGTGCTTTACATTATCTTTTAAGGAATGAAAAAATATGAACAAGTTATCTATTACTATTTACTGCGCACTCTGAACAATACGTCAAAAAATATTTGACAATGAATTTGTGAAGAGAAAATTTCATTTGTTATTTAATATTATAGGACACCAAAAATCAATGCTTGTATTTATACATTTCACTAATGATATTTCGATGTATTTACGTCAAGACTTGCGTGACTAATGTGTGTTTAAGAAAGATAAAAAAATGTTACTGAATCTGTATCGACCAAAGTTTTCGTAATGAATATTGACAGAAATCTCCAGAAAAAATATCTTCTTTAATGTCTTTTTATATCCCTACATTTATTATACCTTATTTTCGACTTTTATCGGAAATCATTTTTGACATAATTATTTATTTACAAGTATGATTTATGCATTTTAATAAATATACGTTACATAACAATCTATTATGCATCTAAATAAAAACAAATTATACTATTACCTAATAGCCATATTGTATTATTATTTTATTTTCCATCAAATTTTTTTTCGTTCTCTTAATGTTTTTTCTTTTTTTTTTTTCAATTATCAGTAATAGAAACTGTGAAACTTTAAAATATAACTTTCTCGTAAAAAAAAAAAAAAAAAAAAAACTTTATTTTTGTAAATTTTTTTTCCAATATTAATGGCTCAAATATTTGACTGAAAGTATAAATCATCTTTTAATTGCAAACTGTTTATTTTACAAGTAGCTCAAACTTATAACTTAAAATCCGAAAACATACGATTTTAGATAATTCCTTTAAGTTCCTGAAATGTTTACTCTATATTTTGCCAAAATGCGCATGTTTAAAAACGTTAGGGGTAATCATAAACTTCTAAGAGTTAGGGCACATCATCAGGATTAAAACTTGTATATTACGACGAAAAATTTATTAAAATGTCATTAAAAAACCATCTTCAGGAGCAAAACTAATTTCAGATTTGAAATCCCCACAGGAAAGATCAAGTATTTGTATAAATGCAACCTCCTGTGTATTAATTCCGTATTTTTAATTTGGCATAACAAACTCCATCTTTTATTGATGTAAATATTTCATTTCGAAACAATGCTTAATGTCGTATAACGTAAATAAATATGGATTATTCAAATTACAATTCATCTCAACCAATTGTTTTCAAGCAATTTAACAGTTGACATTTTCTACAATTCAAATGTTTATACTACAAACAATTATATGTGGGTTTCGCTCACATAATAACTTTACGAAACAAATCTTCGAACTCGTTTTAAGATTATCCGACATGTCTTCTTCGATTTAAGATGACGTCTGGTAATCTTAATTCGACACTCCTCACAAATTATAATCATCCAAGCGTTTAATCGGCTGCTGGTCAACGGTGCATCGCGTAGTCTTTATTATAGAATAACTTTTTCAGAAAACATTAAATCGCCATTAAACAAGCAAGCCAATAATTATCGTAGTTTGGAAAGAAGCGACTTATAATCATCGCTAATGAAGACTATTTTCGGTTTACCATTATTACTTGTAGTATCGGTTGGTAATTAATTTAAAAATCGAAATCCTGTGGTTGGATAATTTGAATTAGTTTTCTCAGACCCTTCTATTATTGCATTGGGACATGTTGTTAAAAGAGGATTCAACCAATGTAATTTAAAGACAACTTTGCCAACCGAAACAAATCTGCTTTACTGATTGCTGAAAATCAAAGTTCTTCATTGCTTTCAGGCGGGATGTGACGTCGTGCTTTCTAGTTTTGTCAGTTTTTTCCAATTAGAAATTGTACAAAGTGTCTATTTGTTCATTTTCTTTATTTACTTCAGCTACAATTTCAAACAAAGATGCTTACGCTGAGACTTAAAAGGTTTTTGTTGATGTGAGTTTCCCAGCTTTAACGATTTTAAGTTTTATTATTTCAACCCTTAATAGTTCAGCACTATTGTATACACAGGTCATTTTGTCCCATGGAGTTGATATTAAGGGTTAAAAACGTTTAAGCCGAACATGCGCACGTGCCATGAAAATATGTATAAAGAGGTGCCGCAAACTTAAATATATTGCAAACAACTGTAAAAATCTTATTTTTTTCTGTTTTTTTTCTGTTTCTGTTTTTCTTCTTTTAGACTTTTCAATTCACGCGAACTATAACGAATGAATTGACTGAAGTATTATAATGACGAAAATTCTTCTATTGCCGCATGCACTGAAGTTAAATTACAATTTCTGTCTTACTTTGTTCACTGTTGGGAAACTTGACTTTTTCTCTGTTTGATATCATCAGAACTTGAAAAATTCAAGGTAGTTCAATTGTTCGTAAATGTAGTTCCTTGAAGTATGGTAAGTTCGACAGAAAAGGAAAACTTTAAAACAGAAAAGAAGAAAAAAAGATGAGATGTTTATTTTTACTTAATTTTCGATTTTTGAAAGTTTCTTTTGCTTTTCACAAAAACATTTTTTACTTTTAAAAAATTTCAAGAGATTGAAATAAATATACCTATGATATTTCAAAAGTTTTCTGAAAATGATTACCTCGCATACAAAGGAACTGTTAAAGATATAGTTTGACTACAGTTTTACTTTCTTGCCTTAATTGTCCCCACCCTCGCCTGTCTCCAAGAACTTAATCTGAATAACTTTGCGATCACCACTCAATTATTGGGTAAGTTGAAAAAAAAAAATTCTGTTACTTTGGAAACAAATTTTGCTGTTACTTTAAAAAAAAAAAAAAAAAAAAAAACTGAAAATAGGTGAAGAAAAACAGGGATAAAGGTACTTTTGACCAAGCCCAAAAACTAATTTATACACGCGTTTGATGTGCCCGGATTGTTTGTCTCATATACGTCCAGTAAAAACAAAATTAGTAAAATATGCGATTTCATGCTTATTGTAACTTAAATTCGGTTGTATTGATCAATTTGAAAATACCAAACACTGAGATATGAAGAGAATTTGCAATATGAATTTGTTTTCGTTTGTATTAATTCTTGCAATAATAACTTCATTATAACGTTAGACGCAAATAGATTTGTTCGTAAAGATCGAGATTAATGATGTGTTGAAAAAAGAGCAGCAGGGGATCAATGTTTTTATTCTTTGCAGAAAAGGAATCAAATGAAACATGTACTGAACAAAGAACTGATTCGCTTCATAGTGCCTTAGGTGGGGTAAGTTTTTTTAAATTTATTTCATTTCTTTTTGTTGGGGACTTTCCCCATTTTAGTATGAAAAATATAAAGAAGCCTGACCTTAAAAGATGAATGTAATTGCGTTACAGTAAAACAAAAATTATCAAGTACTGAGTCGTGCAGGAGATTAAAGCTTGATACTCTTTTGTATGAAAAAAAAAATGAAAATTTTAATTTTTATGCCTTCTTTTCAACACTTAAGAAATTAAATTAGGGGTCTGGAATAATAAAGTAGAAATAATTTGAATTTAATAGTGTCACTTGTAACAAATTTGCTACTAATTACAATCTTGCATAACGTTAATCTTGCATAACATTAATCTTGCATAAGAAACTTATTGATTTTTTTTTTTGTACTAGCTATAAAGATTTAAACATATAATTGTATGTGCTTAAGACAATTAGACTAGTTTGATAATTCATGTCCCTAATTCCAGGAAATGGATTTCCAGTATTTTAGTTAATCATTTAGAAGAGTTTATGTAATAAAAGTAATAGGGAATAACTTTCTTTGTTTTCCGTTGCTTAACAGTCCTTTTTCTTTTTAAATAGTTCTTAAACACTTCAGCAAATCTGCAATCGGTCTCTCTGAGCAAGCTGCAGTATTTTGAGACAAACCAGTCCAAACCAGGCTCTTTTTTTTTTTTTTCTTTTTTAATCAAGTAACTCTAAAAGTTTCCTCATTTCTGTGGTACGTAAGGCTTGGTAAGAAGAAAAAAAAATGCTTTAATACATTTCAAATGGTGATGCGATAGGTTAAGTTCATATGTTTTTTTGTCTTCAGTATTATTTTCGAACAGGCAGAATCGTGATAGGTGAACCTGGTTTGATTCTCAGTGGTTGTAGGTTGATACCAGCCTAAAACCACTCCCGATTTCCACAGTCTACGTCGGTTTGTTTGCTAATATGCTGTATACTTTGTACAATGGAACAATCTACCACTTTTGTTACAACATATGATCAATGTAAAGTTTCGAAGGCAATTATAGATTTCAAAATCATTAAAATTGTTCGGTTCTTTCAAATGTCTTACTTATCTAAGATAAATATTATATCTAATCCAAATTATTGCGTCTCTAGTTTTTATATTTTTGAAAGCAGGCCAAGAAGCGAATAAAATTTAATTACTATAATTGTGACAAACACAACATAAAATTACTCATGCTGAATTGTTTTTACAGTGGTCATATTTCAAAAAACGTTTGCATACCCTCCAACTGCTACTGAGTTTCTATAATTTCAGGAAATATTTTTCCTAATGGGAGCAAGGGAAAGGTGTTACTAATTTAATAAAATTTAACTTAAAGTATTTTGCCTTTCTCTACGTCGAAATAATTTAAACTGATATATGAAAGATCATTATTTTTTCTCCACAGACTGATTCATTGCTATTGTTTTTTAAACTTTCGGGTTAAATTTATCGTAATAGAAAAATTGATTTTAATGTTGAAAGGAAGAATTATTTTAACTATGAGAAAACGTATTATTTTTTAAGGTATTATAATTGAAGTCTATTTTTTTATAATATTTATACTAGTTGGTGATCATGAAAGAGATTGGTATTTATACCTGTCGAGAAGGGGCAGAAAGTGAGTTATTCTTTATGAATATATATTTGAAGAGACACTTTCATAATATACTTGTTTCGTTCTCATTGGCTAAGTTTGTGTTGATTTACAGCCCAAAACAAGGTGGCTTTATTTGTATGCAACGTACTGTAATTTTAATAAGCAATGTTGCGAACTCTTACACTCCTCGAAAAAGAAAAGCTTTTTAATAAAAATTCGACAGCATTCAATCCTTTCGTTTTTTTAGAAAAATTCTTTTATAGAAAGAGAGAGAAAGTGGTAGCAAAAGTGAGGAATAGTTAACCTTTATTTTACACTAGCATAATGTTTTTACTTCCATAATATTTAAATTACATAAAAATTCGCATTGAGCGAAGTCAACGCATAGTACACTTTACTAACGATAAGCACAACGCATAGACAATTAACAGAAGTTCATTTAAAGACAGAGTCTATGCATTTACACTTTATTTTTGAAGTTACTTTTAGCATTATTTTAACATTTATTAAGCAGTTATAAATAGGTTTGTCCTGTGGTTAACAAACTGTATCTCACAAGCCGAATAATATTTTTTCGATTCGAAAGAGGCTTACATTTGGAATGTTAGAATGAGTACGGACGAGCTAGATTTTGGACAGGAATTCAATGATCACTGGGTTTTTACATTAAAACCGCTTTGCAAGAAAATGGCAGCAAGTATTTTTTTACCAAAAACATAAAAACTGGAGCAACAAATATTTCTATCTATGATTTTATTATAAAAAATGTATGCAGCTAAGTAAAAAAAAAAAAAAAAAAACTTGTTAACGAGTTTAATGTTTGCGTACAGTGTCATTGCAAAATTAAATAAATACAAATTTTTGAAAAATTCTGGACTTTATAAAAATGTCAGGATTCATATGAGTTTTTTCAGAAGAGTTTCCTTAAAAATCCATTTATTATTTCGCAGTATGAAATTCTGCTTTAAACTATTATTTAACTTCACTTTAAACTATTGTATGAATATTAAACTATGCTACTAAAACAATTTTTCATAGTGAAATTTCAACTGAGAAACAAAATAATGAAGTTATTTTATAAAAAAATTCTTCTTAAACCAACAGCTCTTTCATAAATCATGAGAAACTACTGCATCTAATATTTGTTGCACACAACCGTGAATAAATAATAATAATATACTAAGATTAAGAGAAAACAGTCGATGACTCATAACAGTAATAAAAACAACAATTATGTCTTTAACCGTAAAGAGTTTTTCATCTACTTCAACAGTCCAAGGCAAAATAATCATAGAGAAATCCTTAGAAACTCTTTGAAGAATTCGGTAAATTTTCCACTCCTAAATACGAAGGTCTTGTCGAAGGTACTCTAAGTAAAGAATTGTTTCGGTGTGAGTAGTACATACTATTTGCACTTTTTGAAGAACATTTTAGTGAAGTAACTATTACTTTGATTATTCTAAGCAGAATTATTTTAAATTTCGAATACTAATGCCTGCTAAAAACTTCTATATTGTTGTTTAAAGGGCCGGGCTCTTATTTTGCAACAATGGGAAAAAGCCTTAAAGAAAAATGTCTAAATCTAAACGGTTAAATTGGTCAAAATAATTTTCAATCAAATTTATGAAATGAAGTAGAAATAGTAAAGCATAAATTGCGCTAGCAATTTAAATACAAGAATGAAATCTTTCATGAAAACCTGCACAACAGGCTTTTACTACTATGAACCGAGAAAGAGAATTATATAGTTTCAGAAAAGTAGTGATTTTATTTTAAATGACATTTTTAGTTTATTTTTTTGTCAAAATGTACAAGTTTAAAAAGGTTACATAAAACAGTTGGTCTCATAAATGCTGCGATATGCTTTTAGGGGAGTTAGGGCACATCAACAGAGTTTAAATTGCATTGCAAGGTTGCCACGGGAAACTAAAAGTGCAAAAAGTGGTGACTAATAAAACTCAACATTTTATTGAAAGAGATTAAAGTTAGCAACCTTTTATAGCACCTTTCTTCAGTTTACAATTGAAAGTAAATGCGAAGAAAGTCTTTAGTTTAAGTATGAGTAATGTAAAATATAAGTTCTAGTAGTGGTTGCGATTGATTAATTAAAGATATAATAAATAAATAAAAATAAATTAAGTTTCTACCATTTTTGTCGCCTGTGGCATCCCTACATAGGAACCCATAACCAGAAATGTCATCCCACAATGCTTGGGGCACTTCCACTATCATGAGAAATTCAGATGCCCATGAAGAAACACTTTATAATAACGAAGCGTCCCTAACGGCGTATGACAACATTTCCGGGGATGGGTTTCGATGTAATTCTAATCCAGAGGATGTGACTTAACTCCCCTAGAAGTAACATTTACGCGACCTCTTGTCAAATATAACGTTTCAAAACTTGTACGTTTTGGAATTAAAAATGTTATCTTAAAGAAATTGTAGCTTGGAGAGTTAACCTTTTGCAGGACTTGAAATCAGTGATACGAAAATATCTAAGATCAGCCAAAAAAAAATAAAAAATTCTCCTGCAACAGAGAAAAAAATGTTCTCCAATGTAATGAATGTTTGTTGAAAGGAAAGTCCGCGACCTCTAAAAAATCATTTGCTTTTCTATAACCTTTGAAGGCCAAAATAATGGTGTATTGTTCTAACGACACTCACAGGATAATTACTTTATAAAGGAAGAATGAATGGATAAAAAATAGCATTCCAAATCAATAAAATGACAATTTCTACTAGAGTAAATTTCTTTTTAATATGAGAAAACTCTCACGATCTTGTTTAAAAGATTCATGCTTCTTTCTGTATTTCTACAAGTCATTATTACGACGTGTAAAATCATTTCATGTCTGCGCTTCGGTAACTTAAAAACCACTCATTAGTCGTAAAGGTCCTCAATACCTTAATGTGCACTTTGGTCATGTATGCAAGAAGACCACACAAGACGCAACAACCTCAACTGTTCTGTCACAAGTGATAATGCTACTCACAAATTGACATTGGAGGTTGTGTTCAAATTAGATTATCTTGATTTAAATCAAAAAGTGTTCTATGTTTATATTTACTTTTGCGATATATATTTTTACGTAATCTTTTATATTATTAATATAAATTTTAAAACGAAAATTAATTGAAGTGGCTATCGCCATATTTACACGCATTTTTCTCTTTTTTTTAAATAAATAAATTACATGTTCTGTGTTTTCAAAAGGATTCGTTTTACGAAATGATTTTAATACTTCTAATGTAGATTTGTGAGAAATTAATATAGATAGAGAGTAATATAATAGGTAATAGTAGTTTAATTATGAAAATAATAATTATAATAATAATAACAACGCGGTTCTCATTTTTAGAAAGGGAGTACTAATAAGTTTACCATTTCACTGTTATAAATTTTTCCAAAAAAAATAGTTAAATAACAACTTATTGAATGGTTATTTTACCATATTTAATCAAAACAGTCAAATAACCTTAAATAAAATGGTAATCAAACTGTTGAGTTTGAGAAAAACTCTTTATTAACTGCTTTCACCTAATACAGTTAAACAACCAGAATTTTATCGCACCCACTAGAACCACCTAATGAAGCTACTGTGTACACATCAAAGCCGAGCGGGCTTATCCGTCAGTTTCATGACCGGCAGAACTTGAGTTCGAGCCCTAGTGTTGACACCACAATATTTCCTCCATTCCCTTTAAAACATGAAGAATTTATAGTGTCCGGCACTCTTCAACGTACATTACCTTACGAAAAGCCGAGCTGGTATGTCTAGTTAAATAATTATATTTTTTTCCGTTTTTGAAAAATGCTAATTGGAAATGGGTAAAAAACCGTATAGTTTTGTTGTATTCATGGTTTTATAACCATACTTTTGGTAAATGGTATCAAAACCATAAAGGTAAAAAAAGTTCTTTACCGTAAACTTTACGGTTTGTCGGATGGACAGACAGCTGCCAGTTATTTTACCATAATTTTAGAATGAAAATTTTAACAGTGTTAGAAAGCCCTTTCTCCCCCGGTCGGTAAAACTGACGATTTTCTACGTTTTTTTTGGAAAGATTTCGCCTTGTGGTGGTTGAATTTTGTATTTTAATGTATGATTTTTTATTACGTAAATTTGAATTAAAATTATTTTCCTCACCATTACTTCTAAATTATTCAAAAGTTCACTCGAAACTGTTCAAGCTCTCTCTTGATGAGGCTTTTAAAATGTTGGCAAAGTTACCAAATATTCTGAAAGCTTTAGTTTTCAATTGTCTGCCACTGTATAAAATGTGCTTAGTAGTTGGAAGCCCTGTTTATGTAGATGTGAAAAGAGTTAGTATTCAATGTTACCAGTTAGTTGCAGCATCATATTTATTGGAAAGTTTTCCTTTTCATGAAAAGAAGGATTAAAAAAAATAAATTAGTGTGTTTTTTGAGTTTTAAAGGGAGATTGGTGTGTTTTCTGAGCTTAGGTATTATTATCTTATATATTTCTAATAGGTTTAAAAGGCATATTTACTAACAGGTTAGGTATATAAGTTTCCATTTTTATTTAGTATTATTATTTATAGTAATACTAAATAAATAAATACATAGATGTTTTTCTTTTTAACAGTATCCCTTTTTTATTTAGTATTTATTTATTTGACAACCACAAAATTCAGTGGCCGAAAAGGAAAAAAGCGTTTCTACCAAAATATATTTATAAAATTAAGTAAATATATCTAGATGTTGGAGAAAACTAATTTCATAAAACACAACCTTCTTAGACAACCACTATTTATCCTTGTTATGTGCACCTCGTTATTTCAAAAATATTACAATTCACTAAAGTTAAAAACGGTCCATCATGTGTAGCAGCTGAACTCAAATTTTGTAACAATAAGAAAATCTCCGGTTACACGCTTGAGGTTAAATGTATTCAATCTTGTATTTAATAACCTACCAGTTTTGTTTAAAGATATAACAGAAATGAGTAACAGAAAATAACAGAATAAAGCTCAGATTTTAATGTTATAAAATATTTTGGGAGATGTGTTACTTATCCAAGACTTATGTTAACAGTTACCAGTCTTTATTATTTTCAAAAACGGACATGCTCACAATCTGTAACATTGGCGTTTAAACGGTTGAATACTCCGTAAGCAACGTAGAAATAAATTTTCTTTCCAACAAAGGTAGGGTATACTTCATGCTATGTAGACTAAAGCAAAAAACAATGTGACTTAAACACAAATGTATGTTTATTTCTGGTTTATTTGAGTTGATTTTTTGCTGAACTATATTTCTTTATTTAGAAAATACAGCCAACAGTCGAGGTTGCCAATTTTATGTTTTACTAGAATCTGAAATTTTCAGTGAGATAAAAAATTGGATTTATACTTTTTACAAGAGAACGTGAATGCTTTCAAATAATATTGACGACTGATAAATGAATTTAACATATTGACAACCGTAAATTGGAATTTTCTGTTTTAAATTACCCTCTTTAGTGATGGAAAACAAATTTTCTGTTATTTTCATTTCTCTAGAAAGTCAATTTTATTATAATTTTATACATAAATACACGATTTAAGAGAATGTAAAATTTTTTATGCTTGGAAATTCAAAATGTTTTCAATCGTTATTAAATTAATCATTATTGAATGATAAATAATTACGATTGATAGTTAAAAATGTGTATGCTTTGCAGTATGTTTGAAATATTTGATTTGATTAAATTTAGATAAAATTACCTTATATGTAATATACGTAATAATATAAATTCCACCAAAAAACAAATTTATAAATAAAATTATCTATTTCAAACATTGATTATACCGAAAAGATTTAACTATTACAAATATATATAATTGCATCCGTTTTGTGACAAAAATTTAGGATAAAACTATCAAATGATTGACCTTTCATATATAGTACCACAGAAAAATTTGTTTAAATAAAGTGAAATAAATAAACTATTAAAAGATTTTGATTTCGAATTATGTCGTTTTATGGTAAAAATTAAGGCTACTAACAATTTATCTCTAAACAATTTATTCTTGTCTTATACAGTGACACCGAAAATTTAAATAAAATTCGGCACTCCAAATACTTAGGTCAAAATTAATTCGTAATCCACAAAAATAAAAAGTCAGCTATTAAGTTCATTTATTTCAAAGAATATTTATTTTTTAAAAAAAATGTTAACTGATGTTTTTTTAAAAATGAAGTTAAAAACACTTTGTCAAAAAAGTGAAGTTTAAAAAATAAATAAATAAATGAAATTTAAAAAAATAAGACCTTATAATTTCTTTACTGGTTGCTGAAATATTCGAATAATAATTTTATGGATAAATATGTTAGTTTAGATAAATAGTTTAGAAGATGAACCATCCAATTTATTTATTTTAATTTTTTATTTTATTTTAATTGTTTTATTAATCCAATTAATATTCAACTCATTTCTTCCAAAGAACATTTTTTTTTCAAAAAAATATTCAACCAATTTTAATTTTTTTTATGCAATAATAAATGTTAAATCATGGGACAATAAGTGGACAAAAAATTATGTAAAGTAAACCTTGTTAACCTTGCTGGTTGATGGAATTTTAGTGTTTTGGTTCTTGTGGGAAAATATGATGATAGATTTGATAAAAAATTCTTTCAATATTCCTTTTCTACACTGTTTTTTTTAAATTTTATTTATTTATTTATTTTAAAAGAATATTTAACTTTCTTTTATAAGAATACCGACTTATTCTAATTTCGTTTCAATAAAATTTAAAAATATTGGATCTAACACATATACGAAAATATGAAGAAAAAAAATAACCTTATTTCCTTTCTTTTTTGTTGATGAAATATTCGCGTTATAAACCTAATAACTTCATAAAAAAAAGCTGTTTTCTGGAAATTAAAACTTTGTCTTTCTTTAAATAATTATAGTGAAGATTAGTATATTTTTACAATAGAAATCAGTTTTAAATTTAATTTACTGAATAATGTAGTTCTACTTAAAATTTCTTCTCAAAATTTAGAAAATTGTTTTCAGCCTAGTGGTTAGATATATCATTAGTCGATTTTGCAAATATTAGGAAATAGTGCTAAACGAATGAAAAAAATATCACAATGTTGCAAATCACATTCCTAATCAAAGCTGCTCATAGCGAAAAATAAAATAATTAAATAAAAAAAAAATCTCGCCATCTCTTTTTGACTGCGATATATTTATCTTATCAATAAATATTTCAATTTTTTAAAAAATTCTTGCATATTTTGTACGAAATTTTTGCTTTGTAACCTCTGAGACGCTGAACTGTTTCTATTTTCTACTGATGAATAAGAACAGCTGAAAGTGATTTATTTCCCTGCAAACTTTTGACTCTTACTGACACATTCTTTGACACTCTTAAATCATGTTTTCAAATCAAGTTTTGAAACAATGGCGGAAACTAAGAAACCATTTTTTCTGCCGAAAAGTTTGTTTTTGTGGAAAAATATATAAATTCTTACACAAAAATAAATAAAATTCTACAATTAATGTTTTATTGAAAATAATTTTAAATTTTTTTGAAATGATATTGTTAGAAGAATGATATTACGAAAAAAAATATTATTATCTTTTTCTAAAGAAACCATTTTAATTGTTAAAATTTGTCACAGTTTTATTATTTTCAAATGTTTTTGGTTATTGTGAATTACTTGAAGATCTGACTCTTAATTTTACTAGAATACTTTAATCAATTTTCGCCTCTTAACAAAACTTTGTGTATAATTGCAAGGCTATGTTCATATAAAACTCCACTTTCTTCCAGCAGTCCCGCATTTAAAATGTCTGCAAAATTACCTGTAATTTTGAAAGCTTTAGTTTTTACTTGTTTATTCTATAAAGAAAAAAGCTAGTTCGTAGCTCTGACTAAAGAGAAGAAATTAATAATTCAGAATAAACATAAACACGAATAATGCATAAATAAAATAAAAATTATTACTTTAAAGAACTAAATGAACTATCATACATACATAGTTGAGAATTTCTGTGTTTTAACTTCGTAGTCAATATCCCCTATTTTTTCAAGTCAATTATCGTCATTCTCAATAGTAGACTGTTTATGACATAATTCCCTCTAATTTTGACAGTAATGCGCTTACTGCTTTTGTAACGTGTATTTTTAGTAGCGAACAATATCTCAGTTATGAAAAAATAATTTTAATGAGACTGTTTTCGTTTTACAGATCCATTAAATAATGTTCACAAGCTCTAAATTTCTAAGTATCAAAATATTTAATTAAAAATCACAAACTGAAACTAACCGTACAAGCTTAGTCCAATTGCATTCGTAATATAAACGATTTTTTTTTTTTAAATAAAAGTATCAAAACAATATTTAAAGTATCAAACCAACAATAATTACTTCTCCGAAAATCGAAATAATTATTATTTAAATCACTTTTTTTAATTTAGTAGTTTAAAATATTTGGCAAGGAGCAAACACAGCTCAACTTCATGCTTTTGTTAAAATATATAATTTTAACTCAATTGCAAAAAAAAAATTATTTTCATGCTTTAACTAAAACTGAAAAAATAAGAAAAAAGTCATCTCACATAATTCATTTAATTATAATTTAAGTTTTTTAAGAAAAGTAACAGATTAATATTCAAAACAAAAACATTTTCTAAAATAATGTTCACTTTATTAAAAATTAAAATAATTATTATTTAATCATTATGCTTTTTAAATTTATTCATTTAACTGATAAGCAAGAAACACAACTCCAATAATAATTTAAACACTTTTTTGGAAAGAAAAAACATACATTTAACTGAAAACTTTTCTAAAACAAAATCCAATAATAAAAAAGGGAAGCAGCTTTTAATCTACGCGGAAAATATTGGTATCATTCTAGATCAAATTGAATAAATACATTATATTTTTATATAAGAATAAAAAATAAAACCTTTAAGTTCGAAGTTGAAATGGTTAAAACAGCAAATGGTTCGAAATTGAAATGGTCGTTATATTTTTCAGTTTGATACTTTAAATTAATTTCAAAGCAAATAACACAAATCAAATAATAATCAATGCTCTTGTGGTAAATTATAATCAATGCACATGCTAACGCATTTAAAAAAATATATGTATAAAAGGTTATTTTTATTTCAGCATTTTACCGAAACAAATAAAGCAAGACATGCATAATCAGTCAAAATGTTCCTGTGTCGTCAGTTTTTTAGTTTCTTAGTTTAAATTAATTTGAAATCAAACGATACAACTTCAATAATAATTAACACTCTAGTTGAAATAACTCATTTAAAATGAAAAATTCTCTAGTAAAAATGTACATATATATTGAAAGTTTATTTTATTTCTTTTCTTTTTCCTAATTAAAAATACATGATCAGTCAAACTGCACGTTTTAGGTGTAATTTATTTTTATTTTATTTTCTTATGAACTAATTTATTTTATTTATTTTTTCCGTAAGAAAATTTAAATAAGTAATATATAATTTTTTTTTCATCTTTGGTAAAAAAAAAATATATTTTTTTTTGACTCAAAATATTTCTAAAACAAATTCAATATTTCCTGCTTTAAACTTTTCTTTATCTTGTAAGTAATAAAAATAAACAAAAGCGTAATATTTACTTAATTAGAAAACACTCACCTATGAAAAAAAGCGCAGAAGCCAGTTAATCAAATTTGTAAAAAGGCGTCAACGGGAGTAAAATATTCAATGAGTCTTTCTCCCAACCGAATCCGCGTAGAACAAAGCATCCCTAGTGGAGTCTTGTGATTGTGTGTCGTCGATTCGAGCAGATCCAGTAGCTGCATTTGGGTGTTATTTGAGTGCTATCTAGAAGCCCAACCCCATAAAACACTGACGTTTGATTGTACGGTTGAGGCGACAAGGAAAAACGGAGGTGTATTCTTATGACATTTTGGTTGAGTTTTTGAATGGCCTATTATCATAAGCCAATTTTCCGTAGGATTTATTACTAAATAAAGTTAACGAAATGTCAATATGTAACAGATATCGTGATTGTTGGTTATTTTAATTAATATTTCCGCAGTTAAAAAGCGGATGAAACGTATGTTTCAGCGCCAAGTAGTCGCCTAGGTGACAATTGAATTCACACGAAACACGTATTTAACGTGTAGCTTAAAAAAGAAGAATAAAATTCAATTCAATTATAGATTATACTTTGTAGCAATCTTTCAGTTAATTTCGAATTTTGAGCACGTATCTGATAACAAAGAAGTTATTACTATATCACGTGATCTAAATTATTAGTTAAGTGATTTAAATATTTCTCCTTTCAAAGGAAAAGTATGTAGTAAGGCGTCAACCCAATTGATAAGAAGAAAATAACTTTTAACCTTTAGTATTAATCTCAAAAATATGCAGAAACTATATTATGTCTGGGGTGGCCCGTATGCCTAAAAATTTAAAAAGTGGTAGGGATTTAATTCATTTTTATTTATTTAATCTATTTAATTATTTCATTGTAATTACTACCATGAGTTACATTGCAAATTAAATATATTCAAAACAAAAGTATTTCACGCATTTACTTTCAATAGTAAATTGAAGGAAATATGCAAATCTCTTTCTTCAAATTTTTTCTTTTTATAAGTAACCACTTTTCACAGTTTTAGGCGCACGTGGCATCTCTATATTAACCCTCTCTAATTAAAATGTTAGATAAAAGATTCGGCCAGCTAATTTGCGCAATCGCATCATTTGATTAGTAAGACTCATCGTGCATTTATTTCGAGTTAATAATAAGTGGCTGTCAAAATTTTTTGCTCTCAGTCTAATTCAGAAGAAGACCGATAACTGCTATGTCTTATAAATGATGATGTATTTTTCACATTATTAAAAAGAGTAAACCTGACAGGTAAGAGGTTAAATATATAAATAGATACACATTAAAATAAACCAAGAAGGTTACTTTCAGAGAAAGTAAATCATTTATTCTTTATCAATATTATTCAATTTTGAATTAACATTTTCCTTGAAAAAGTAAGTCATACAAGTCATACATCGTCAGAAGTCTTACTAAAACCAGGAATGCCAACTCTTCTGCGAAAGTTTAAATAAGTTGATAGGAAACTGAAGACTTGTAGAAGAAATGATAATTCTTTAAAAGATAACAAAGTTGTTTTCTATATGAGGCTTTGAATTTTTGATACGTTGGGTAGGAAAAAATGAGATTGAAATTTACTAAACTTAAAAATAACTTAATTGGCTACCACAAGACAATATTTTTTTACAAAGTGGAGCAAGTTGGCAACTCTGAAAAAGACTCTTAATGTTCACGCATTAAGTGGACTGTAAAAAATTCTGGATTAAATTACGGTATTAAGTACTAGAACTTTGCATCATCCGTAAAATCCAATTTGCCGTAAATATAAATTTTTACCGCAAAATCTCATATACTGCAATTTTTACAGTAATATTTATTTAATTTTAGTGATTCAGTGTTTTCATTGTAAAAATGTACTGTACATCAGAATTTTGCTCCCGAACTTTTACCAATTTCATCTGGAAATTTTTACAGTGTTGATATTTTCTAGCGTTATTAACAATTAATCAAAATTACATCATAAACCAATAACAGCAAACTAAGAGACTCATATATATCGGTGGACAGGTATTTTTTATTTCTTCAAGATATTTATTTGTTTGAAAATGTCTTCAATGGAAGACACTAAGCGATAACGAGTTGAATTAGCTCATTTAGAAATTAAAAATGCTAATAAAACAAAATGTTAAATGAAAACTTATAGTTGGTAATTAATGAAAAATAGACATAATTACGTTCCAGGTTTTTTAACCATACTTTTTGTAAACGGTTTCAAAACCGCAAAGTTAAAAATATTTCTTTATCGTAGACTATACAGTTAATAGGTTGGACAAACGGTTGCTGTCTTTTTTTTTTTTTTATGTTCCATAATTTTAGAATGAATATTTTAACAGTGTAATAGATATCCATTGATGCCAACTTGCATCGCTTTGCGGGCATTTTTTTCTCTTAGCACCTTATGTCGAATTGTTTGTTTAGTAAATTAGATTTAACATGAATTAGTAAACCAATCTAAATTATGCAAAATTTTAGTAGACTTTGTTTCACTTCTTTTGTAGTAAACGTTTAAGAACTGGTGAAAATAACTCCAACTAAGATTCTATGTAAAATCTTAATTATCAGGTGTTACTATAGAGTTTTATTGTTTTTACACAGCTGAAACCGGTTTGCCCTTGTTTATGTTCGTGCATCAATTGATTAAATTAGGCGATATATAATATAAATTCAACGATTGGATATATTATACGATATATTTTATAAATATACAATATTTATTATATCAGGTATAATATGCTATATTGTAATAATTGGATCAAATTATTAGACGCACTGTAGTTTTTTAATAATTACATATTTTGCACGAAATTATATGCAATACTTTTATATTTAAGCATACGTGTAATGGGTTTTTATTCGGGTGATTTTTCATAAACTTCCTATTTGTATTTATTTTTAACGTATTGCATTATAATGTTAACCAATTGTTACACGAACGTAAACAATTGCGAACCGGTTTTGGCTGCGTAAAAACCATAAAACTGTATAGTATCACCAGATAATTAAGATTTTATATATGATCTTATGGTGCGTCTAGTAATTTGGCCAGGTACTGTATATAACGATTATGATACGAGTTTTGTAAGTCGAGATGCAAGGCAGCTTTTATTGATAGAATGCACGAAATTGAATTATATTTTATTTCATTTGATTGCATTATAAACACAGCTTTTTACTAAAACTTTAACCGCATTTCTAGTTATGTTGTGAAAAATTTATCTGTCCATTCAAACAAATGAAAACAAAAATGTAACAATGGCATTAAATAATGACCCATCTGATGAGTCCAATGGATCATTTTTTCTTCACGATACAATCATAAAATCTAGATTCTTTAATTGGATTTAAGAGTTTTGCATCATTAGTTCACGTTAATATAATGTTTGTAGTCAATTTACTATAATATACTATTATTGTATCATATTTATTGGGATTGAAGGTGACAAAATTGACACATCTCTTCTCTTACCCTATAATTTATATGCCAAATTTAGATACTATCTATTTCAGCATCTCGATGAAGACGTAATGCATCAAAAATGTTAATTTTATAGCATTGTTTGACTTAATGTCTTTCGTAAAGATTTTTTGCTGGCAACTTTGGTATTAGTGAGTACTATTTCAATCAGAATATTATTATTTTATATTGAAACTATGGCGTGATACAATAGCAATTTTAACATTTTGAAGTAAAGCAAAAGAAAATATTCCATTTTGAAAAGTCTTATTCAAAACGTAATCATATAAATCCTAATTACATATAAGATTATCCAAAATGTTTTATTTATTAATTAGCCAATTATTTTTGAATTTATGTTATTTAAAAATTCACAATATAAATTCGAAATAAAGTGTGGAGTTAGCTAAAAAAATCAAAATATAATTTTTACTTTTAAATTTGTTTTCTCATATATTGCCTGAATCGGCTGTGAAAACTTATATTTACTTCCATTTTTATAGAAATTTTCAAAGTAAAAAAAGAAAAAAAACATTAATTTATTTTTAGCCTACTTGTGCCTTATCAATGAGTTTGTTCCATCTTACTTCTGTCCATCACTATATGAACACTGCGTAATCTTGCTCTATTTAGAAAATCATCTCGCAGTGGACAGATTAAGCAAATACGCGAATTTTCAAATGATTTCGGTAAGCGCGAGTTGCACACTGCGACCTGTTGCATGAATAGAGAGTCCATCTCGTGATAAACACATTAAGCGAAAACGCAAATTTTTAAATTATTTACATATGCATCCTGTTAATTTTTATCTTACTAGTAAGTGGTCCATAAGTCGGTTTAATATACCTTACGTCAAAATCACGAGCTAAACACTGCGTCGGGTTGCATGGATAGCTATCTAAGAGTCCATCTCGTGACAGACACACTAAGCGAATACGCAAATTTTTAAAAGATTTACATATGCATTCTGTTAATTTTCATCTTTCTAGTAAGTAATTCATTAGTCGGTTTAATATACCTTATGTCAATCACGAGCTAAACACTGCGTCGGGTTGCATGGATAGCTATCTAAGAGTCCATCTCGTGACAGACACACTAAGCGAATACGCAAATTTTTAAAAGATTTACATATGCANATTTTTTTTTTAAAAAAAAAAAAAAAAAAAAAAAAAAACATTAATTTATTTTTAACCTACTTGTGCCTTATCAATAAGTTTGTTCCACCTTACTTCTGTCCATCACGATATGAACACTGCGTAATCTTGCTCTATTTAGAAAATCATCTCGCAGTGGACAGATTAAACAAATACGCGAATTTTCAAATGATTTCGGTAAGCCCGGGTTGCACACTGCGACCTGTTGCATGAATAGAGAGCCCTTCTCGTGATAGACCCATTAAGCGAAAACGCAAATTTTTAAATTATTTACATATGCATCCTGTTACTTTTCATCTTTCTAGTAAGTAATTCATTAGTCGGTTTAAGATACCTTATGTCTATCACGAGCTAAACACTGCGTCGGGTTGCATGGATAGCTATCTAAGAGTCCATCTCGTGACAGACACACTAAGCGAATACGCAAATTTTTAAAAGATTTACATATGCATTCTGTTAATTTTCATCTTTCTAGTAAGTAATTCATTAGTCGGTTTAATATACCTTATGTCAATCACGAGCTAAACACTGCGTCGGGTGGCATGGATATAAGAGTCCATCTTATTTTGGCAACTGGCAGTTTTCTCTGTTACAGTTGAGAAAATTTTGACTCCACCTAATTCATCTGTAATAACTAAAATTACTTATAAATTACCCAAATCGTCACTTTTTTGCCTTAAACAGTTTTATTAATAATAAATTATGAAGTTTTAGCTAGTCTAGGGATCATAACGCAGCTCCTACAGGAAAAAAAATCTGCTGAAATTACCGTAATGTATGGTAATAACATTTCTTGGAACAGATCTGCTTAAAAAAACCAAAATATATGGTATTTAAACCATTAGTTTCGTAATTTTTCCATTCAAACGGTAACTGTTTACCGGAAATACTGGTTTTCAAAATTATAGTTCTCATTACCACACATTTAGTAAAACACATAAAAGTAAATTCAACCGAATAAATAGTTTTTATACGATGCTCTAAAGTATAATGAAAATTTTATCAAATGTTACAACATTTATCAAATTTCATCGCATATTATCAAAGCATATTTTGTTGTTAGGTTAACCAAAGCACTTCGGTAAAAATTACCGAGCTTTTGGGTTTTCCCATAAAGCCAGAAATACAGTAAATTTTACCATATTCTGGAAGTTTTGCCAATACTTTTTTTATCAGTGTACTTTTTCAGGTTTCTGATATGTTTCTTGAATTTATTTATGTTGCCTTACATAAACAGCTTTTCATTAATTTGAGTGAACGTAAAAAAAATTTATTTTATTTAGATAACAAATGAAATGCCATCACTAGTAAAAACTTATGAGTGTCTTGGATCATAATTGTATCGTTCAAACTTGCCTTAATATGGTGCTAAGCTGAACCAAATCATTTAAGTTTTAATATAGGGTTACACGATAATATGGTTCTATTTGAATTGATACGTGGTTCAATTTAAAGCAATTTTCCATCGTAGAAGTACAGGGTACAAAGTTAGGGTTCAAAAATAGGGTTCAGAGTTAAGACGATTTAATTATTCATTTAAGGTTGCACTGCGCCATGCAATGTGAGTTTTACGATTTCAAAACCCTTTCTTCTATTCATGAGTCAGGTTGTTACCAAAGTAATGATATTATGATACTTTTTTTTATCTAGGTAACCACAAACAATTTTACTATTTAGGGTACAAATGAAATGCCATCACTGTTAAAATTTAGGAGCTCCTTGGATCATAATTATATCGTTCAAACTTGCCTTGATAGTGTGTGCTAAGTCGAACCAAATTATTTTAGTTCTCAAAGAGCACTGTTAGAATTTTCATTCTAAAATTATGGTAAAATAACCGGCAGCAGTCGGTCCATCCGATTAACCGTAAAGTTTATGGTAATGAATATTTTTTACCTTTACGGTTTTAAAACCGTTTGCAACTAGTATGGTTATAAAATCATGAATGCAAAACTATACGGTTTTTTTAACCATTTACAGCTACCGTGGTTTCAAAACCGTAAGAAAAGAAATTTAACTGGATATAGGAGCTAGCCTTCTCGTTAGGTAATGGGCATCGGAGAGTGCAAGACACTGGAAATTTTTCATGTGTGTTAAAGAGAATGGAGATGTCAACGCTAGGACTCGAACCCCCGTCTGTTGATCATGAGATTGACAGATTAGCTCTTTCGGCTATAATATGTATGCAGTTGCAAGGATGTAAGTTGCTTCATTGGATGGGCTTAGTGGGTGCAATAAAAGTCATGTTATTTAACCGTTTTAGGTAAAAATAGTTAATAAACGATTTTTCTCACTGTTAATAGTTTCATTACCATCTTATTCATTGTTTATGGCTATTTGACNACCGAAATTTCGGTTCACTATAACCGGGAGTTCACTATATCCGTTACGCAGGCAATTTCACTAATGGTTCCCAAACTCCTCCCTTTTATTACATCATATTCATATAAATGACAGAAAAATATTATGTAGTAGCAAAAAATGCGTTATTTTTCATCACTCTTCGTCTTGCGTACAAAAAAAATTTGTAATCTTCAGCTGATGAGCAATTCTCAACATCAGATATGGAAACACTTCCCGACTCTCAGATAATTTTTCCTGAATTTCTGTTATTTCGTTTTTTGAACCTGTCTAACCTGCCATTCGAGCACATAAAAGTAGTTTCTGTAGATGGTTTTAAAAATCGGTATATATATTTATTTTGAAGTAGAAATTTCGAAATTATTTGCAAAGAAAATGGGGGGGGGGGAATAAGTCAAAGACAGAAAAAAGTTCATTATATCCAACTTCCTCACTTTTTTGGTTCACTATATCCACTAAAAATAACATTATACGTGTATAGCAAGGCACGGGACCGAGCATTTCGTTCACTATATCCGGGAGTTCACTATAAGCCGTGTTCACTATAGCGGGGTTTGACTGTAGTTGCATTATCATCTTATTTATGGTTATTTGACTGTTTTGTTTAAGTATGGGAAAATAACAGTTAAATAGATTGCTATTTAGCTATTCTTTCCGAGAAATTCCAACAGTTAGGGTTGCACGATAATATGGTCCAATGTGAATCGACACATGGTTCAATTTAAAACAAATTTGCAACGTAGTATGGTTCAGGACACGGATATTATGGTTCAAAGTTGAACCGATTTATTTCTTTATTTAAGGGTACACTTCACCGTATAATATGAATTTGAAGTTTTCAAAACTCTTTTTTGAATTCATGGGTCTGGTTACGAAAGTAATGAAATGTTTTGAAAAGTTAGAAATCTGTGCTTATAATAGAATCTTAGAGACAACTAAAAAGGATGTAGAGAGAGGAAATCAAAAAAAAAAGTGTCTTCGTCATCAGTGGATTGCATAGTTGGCATCTAAAATGGTGATGAACCATCCAGTAGAAGTCAACAGCATCCGTTTGACATCATCTTCAAGATCGTTAGTATTCACTTAACTCAAGAAACGATGCGGAATGCGCACATCCTTCACTCTGTATCAAGTGGAAAAAAATGACTTGGCTAGGTTGCTTCTGAGGGGCCATTTTCAAAAATTTTTGTTTATTTCTTTTTTTTTTTAACGCAAATATATCGTACTGAAATATGCGAAGTTTGACGCGTTTCATGTTTCAAAAGCAACCTAAGTATGAACAGGTGTTACTTCAAGTCGAAATCTTCTTTGATGTTGATAACAAAATATTTTATTCATGAAAATTTTTTATTTTTTAGTTTACGCTGAAGATTGGTTATTACTGTAAAACTGCCAAAAGAACCTTACATCACATTTAAATATTAACAATAAGAAGAATTTCTTCTCAGACTCGATTACTTTTTTTTGCTAAATTCCCTGTTTTAAATTCATTCGATGGTTAAAAAAAATAGCCCTATTACAATTAAACTTGCAACGCGATTGAAAATTGACAGCAGAAAGAATTTCTACAAATACTTGATTATTTTTTACGAAAAGGTCCCCTAATGAATGAATTATTAGATTAATTTATGTATGCCCATTTATTATGATTAATTTATGTATGCCATTTTTCTAATGCTCAAATCATAAGCAAAATTGCGTGCTGATATCTTTAATTGTTAAAAAAAAACAATCTAATAGCTATCAACCAGTCTAATAGCTACTAAGAAATCTGTTGGATTATCGGAAACATATTTGTACTAAAATATAANAAAAAAAAAAAAAAAAGCTTTCTTTTCTGAAGAAAAAAAAATCATTCATATTCACAAATTTATCAATATTTCGTTTTTCAAAATTAAAGATATTTCAGTGATTAATAACTTTCTCTAAGATCTAAATAACTAAAAATAAGTGCGCTTTTGAAAAATAATTGTTTAGAAGTGAGCCTTACTTGGAAGATTTTACCTTTAACGCATAAAAAGACAAAACTATTTCATAGTATATTTCACAACCATAAATTATTAAAATGCTAAACATAATATATTAACATAATATTACTTATTTTGACCTAAATTAATAAAAATAAGAAAAAAATACGAAAAATATGTTTAAGAATTAAGCGTCAAAAGGTTAAGGGTGCAATAAATAAATATCATCCAGTAAATTTTACGATTTAAAGACAACTTCACTATTTACCCGAAATAACCAAAATGTTTACGTAAGACAATTATTTTTTTTTACTTTACATTAATGTCGGAGTTTTCATGCTCATAAAAGCTAAATAGGTTGCAAAGTAGAAAACCGTCAGATTTTCCTGCGTCAAGATATTATTAATTTTAGTTTCTTTTAATAAAAATTTTTTTTTTTTAAAAAAGTATTTAATATGATAAAAAAATATATATATCTTTATACTATTTTACATATATTAAAAAATAAAATTCTTTCACAAAAACTTTATTTGCAATGAAAATCCAAAATCATGTTCAGGAATTCTCTTGATTAACTTTTTTTAAAACTAGTTCTTAATTGAATTTCTGCGATGTATTTCGCCATTTATATTTCCCAAGAGATGTTTGAAACGCGTTCTTCCATATTCAAGTCAACCAATCAAAAGTCGCACTTCTTTCTTTTGGGGTGTTACCAGGTTTGAGTCCAGTGATTTCGCGTGATCGTGCAGAAAGCAAAACTAGCAGCGATAATGAATAAAGAAAAAAAAAACCCACCTCCAGATTGGAAGAAGAACAAAAAAAAAAGAAAAGCACTCATGCCACCCAGAAATTTTGAAACGGAAAGTGGTATAAAATTACTACGTATGCCACGAAAGCTACTATTATCGTTCAAGGCTCAGATGAAAGCAACTATTAACTAAACTTCACTTATTTTTACCGAAGGCAGAGAATATAAAAAAGAATTTGTTTATAACTTCTTGGTTTTAATAATTTCTTCGACAAGAACAACATTTCATTATTTACATGTTCGAAATCTTAGCACCTGCCTGTTACCTACCACACAGGTATCCTGCGAAGCAGGATGCCAAAATTTTGTGCTAATCACTACTTTCTACCTCATTTGGCGTTGTTGCATGACTAATAGGTGTCAAGAAACATGATGACGGAGATGCGTTGTTTAAATGTCACCGTTTATAAAAATGTTTTGCATGAATAATTACCCCCAAGGCTCATTTAATGAAGGGTGGGAAATGTTGGAACGAAGATTTTAGGAAACGTGGAATTAAGTATGTAACAACTTTTAAAGCAGTTGTGAAAAAAAAAAGATCCATTTATAATGTATTATGAAGAAAGAAGATCATTTCAATGTCTACTGTAATCTGATTCAAATTTTCTAGTATAGATATTCATCCAAGAGTTAGTAAATTTGAATTAAAATATTTTTCTTTTCAACGTTCTTTTGCTGCATAATTAAAGTGAAAAAAAATTGACATGTTTCCAGCTCTTCAAAGATGGAGAAATGTAGAATTTCCTATTTTACTTTAAGAAGCAAATGAAATTTTCTTGCATTAGTTTTAATTTTCTTGGAATTGTTCATTTCTTAAAGTGCTTATAGTTTATATCAAGACATTTTATCTTAACCAAAAAGGTATCGCTTTACTAGTAATTACATGAAAGCATCAGTAATCATCACCCCATACAGAAGTGTTAGTGAAATAAAAAACAATTCAAGCTTAATTTCTTTAATATTCCAAGCACGTATCAAATTCTTTATATGATTATCATCAGATCTAATGAAATAAAAAAATTATAACTATCGTTGAACAGCCGACCCAATTTTATGGGTTTACGACTACTAATGTTCAACTCCGTAGCCTTGTAATTTTGAACCCAATCCTGAAGACAAGGGAACTCCTGGATCGAGTATTTAGAGTAATTTTGCTTTCGCGGATGACTTTTTGATGGAGCTAACCCGAATTTCATTACATGGAGAGGACGACCATGAGAACCCCCCACTGTTAGCCTGACGGCAAGAGGACTCTAACCCATGATCCGTCTACCACTGAGGATATTTCACGTCAGCACTATGGTCGGTGCAAGCCGGATGCAGGATTCGTATCGAATGGGATTCGAACCCGGTTCGCCCCATTGGAGGGTGAACGCTCTATCCCCTGAGCCATCGCGGCCTGATCTAATTGATTTTTTGAAATTGCGCATAATAAAAACATCCTAAAAGAAGTATACTGAAGCAAAATCATTGTAATGAAATTTATTAAAACAAAAATATGCCAGTGAAGTATAAAATTTACTATCATATTAAAGATGCAAGAAAATCTCCCCTTAAAATAGGAGAAGCTGTCGCTTATGTGAGTAACTTTTTTGAAAAAATAAATAAATAAATAAAATAAATCAAACCACTCTACCTCCCCAAAACTCCTTTCAACACGGTAAGGGAGAGGAGAAAAAGACAGTTTATAATGTAATAATCCACTAACCCTTGGACGCAGAATTTTTATTAAGCATATTTTCAAACTTTTTCATCATTTTGTATTAATATAGGTAAAATTAATGAGAAATAATAAATTTAGCATCTTAATAATTTATGGTTGTGAAATACAGCTTGGAATACCAGTGACTTTAAAAAAAAAAAAAAAAAAAACCCTTATNCACTGAGGATATTTCACGTCAGCACTGTGGTCGGCGCAAGCCGGATGCAGGATTCGTATCGAATGGGATTCGAACCCGGTTCTTTCATTGTTTACCCGGTTCACCATTGGAGGGTGAAAGCTCTATCCCCTCAGCCATCGCGGCTCGATCTAATAGATTTTTTGAAATTGTGTATAATAAAAACATCCTAAAAGAAGTATACTGAAACAAAATCATTGTAATGAAATTTATTAAAACAAAAATATGCTAGTGAAGTATAAAATTTACTATCATATTAAAGATGCAAGAAAATCTCCCCTTAAAATAGGAGAAGCTGTCGCTTATGTGAGTAACTTTTTTAAAATAAATAATTTTTTTTAAATAAATAAAAGAATAAATTTTTTTTAAATAAATAAAAGAAATTAAGCGACTCTACCTCCCCAAAACTCCTTTCAACACGGTAAGGGGGATGAGGAGAAAAAGACAGTTTATAATATATTAATCCGCCAACTCTTGGACGCAGGATTTTTATTAAACATATTTTCAAACTTTTTCATTATTAATATATATCAGCTTACTTCTGTTCAATATATCAGCTTATCAGAGAAGGGAAAAAAGTGGTTACAAAACCATCTGATTATTACCTCTTTTTATGGGGTACAATAACTGTGACTTACATATATATTTGCTTGTAAAGTTTCTATCCTTTACAGCTCTCTTGGAAAATCGAAAAAAAAGAAAAAACTGGTAGTAAAATCAGTACCCACCCCTGTCTACAATGACTTACATAGATTTAAGTTATAGCATCAGCTGGGATAGCCTGGTTGGTAAGATGTTGGACTTATGTTTGTGAGTTCGAATCTCACTGGCAGAGGGATCCCTGTGTATTAAATGGTAACTGGTGCACGTTAAATCTGTGTGGGTCACAAAATCCTCGAAGTTCCCATAACAAATCAATACCTCTGAGGGTACTGAATTGGAAATTGATCGTTCTCTGGTTCAGGTCAAAATTACGATCCGTGGATAAATGAGTGGTGTATGAATGGGTCCTCCCTGCAAAACGGGCTATGATGTGCGTGTGTGTGTGCCTGAAGTCGCATTCTTGGCCATAGATGGCAACACTGAAAAACAAGAAACACACCCACAACCTTTAAAATCACTTGGTTTCTCATACCAAGCTTGTTGGTAGGCCTTGGTACCTTGCTTGCCTTGGCTTGTTGGCCTTGGTGGCAACAACAAGTTATAGCATGCACTATTTTTTATCTGAGAAAAACTCAATAGTGGTGCTTTGTTCATCATTAAAAGTAGGATAAGCTTCCACTTTATTTTTGAAGAAATCTGAAAATTAAATGGTTTAAATACTAGTTTTTCATTTTTTCGTCTCACAAACAACTAAATAATAGTAAATATTGTGTAAATATAAAAATCGTAAAAGATAGCGGCAAATTACTTAGTGTGCCATTGTCATTATTATTTTCTCACATCGTGCTTTATCTCAGCTCTATGTATA